>NC_081180.1:102849758-103052498 GCF_029867415.1 Vicia villosa | reverse complement strand
ATGACTTTCTTCTGCCTACACAGTCCTGAGAAGTGTGGACCTGCAATGGTTGCATTCCCACTCCTCTACATGTTATTAATCATAGCATGGTTCGTCAACCGTCATTTTTAAAATTTGTCGTGTTTCTTATTTTCTTAAACGTACCGTTTATTCGTCGTACTTTTCAATATAGTATGTAATATTTATACTGTCAGTATTAAATGCTGTACTAGTTGTCATAATATTGCTTAATTACTAAGATAATATTTTGTGTATTTTCTGCCAGTCAAATATTTCTATTTCTGTGCATTAAATAATTTTCAGGTTATTATCGGTAATTTTGCCCGCATACCGTAAATATCAGTTATTTATTATGTTTCTGTTTTCTAACAAGTCATGTAAATAAATTTTCATGCTTCACACCAAACAAAAACAAAAATAACAACAAAAAAAAAAAAGAAAATTAACTTTGACGGTTGATTTTTCACTTTAACTGCTGCTCCAGTACACGAACAGTCGGTTGACAGACAAACTGCAGACAGTACAATTCACAGTGATTTGTACAATCAATCAAATCAATCATTCACAATTCAAATTTCCAAGATTTTTGTGTTAGAAGTCTTCTGAATATCACATGATTAGCAGAAACTCAACACTGCACAAAAATCAGGTACGCTTAACTGCCTCCTATACAGACAGTCCCTAATCAGGGTTTTTCTTGTTTTAACAGGAGCAACAAGTTTTGAGAGCTCAAATGGATTTCATATACATCCATACATCTCAAAGTACCATCATACAAATTTTCAAACTTCAATTCACTCAGACGCACCGTCAGCAGCTCAAACAGTCAACAGACGACCCGTTTGACCAAAAAAGTCAACTGACAGTCAAAAATGAAATTTTTTGTCAAAGTCCATATTTTGTCAAAGGATTCAACATTTGATCATTGGATGATCACAATTCATCAAGGAAAGATCAAAAATCAACAAAACCCTAAGATTCAAAATTAGGGTTTTTGCCTGAAAAGTCAACTCAACTTTGACTGATCATAACTCTCTCATCCTTCATCCAAAAAATGTCAACCAAAGCTCATTTTGAAGGAAATTCAATTATCTTTCAAATGCAATTGATCCCATGGTCATAGCATTCACCATTTGAAAAATATGGCCAAAGACATTACAGGTCATTTTCAAAGACAACAAAAAGACACTTTTTTCAAATGGACACACAAGGAGAACCAAAAATCATTTTGATATGAGACCAAAGACATTGGTTAGAGGACTCTTTGAGGTTTCCAAAAAGTGCAAGATCTCCTTCATATGACAAAAATTGAAGGATTTACACCTTGTTGAAGTTGGCTAAATTTTGGGAAAATGCATGAAATCAACATTGCTCAAAAATGTTTTTTTTTCCAAATGAGTCCAAGTTTTTATGGTCCAAACATCTTTGCCATGTTACTATGGGCCTCCCACGACCAAGACAAAGCCCACATCTTTATTGGCCATTTTTTGCATAATTTTATCTTACTTTAAGATTAAAATTAAAAGGAAAATGCATGGATAATGGTTGCTTGGCCTCCAAGTATGACTCACTTCAAGGAATCTTCATTTTTTCTGCAAGAATTGAAGAGCAAGACAAGAGCATTGAATGGAGTCAAGCTTGGTCAACAATTCAAAGATTTTTAATATTTTAAAAATCAAACTTTCAACAAAGACAACAAAGCTTCTTAGCTTGAGTTCCAAGCAACTTTGGGCTATAAAAGAAGCATCATACTTCAGCAAAAGGAGGGACACACGAAGAGATAGCAAGAGAATAGCCACAAACCTCTCAAAATTCTCAAAAAAATCTCCATACTTTGTAATTTTCAAAATCAATTTTCCAATCAATATTAATACAAACCAAGCATTCTAATCATCTTCTCAAAGATAATAGAGTAAGATTGAACTTTAAACACAGGCCCATGAGAGTCGTATAAAGCATATAATACTCTTCATGTACATATGAATTTTATTTTCGTTTTTGTATATGCAACTGATTTCAATGCTAACCAACCATCCTATCATGCTCATAAGGTCCTATGCAAATGATCTGGGCCTTAACATGCCAACTCCCACGTGAGGATAGCCATATGCCATTAACATAAGCTTATGAGTGTTCATACTTTAACATCTTCGAACCTATAGCTATGAGCATCAAACCACGAAACTAATGACATATTTGGATTCAGGGCATCATGTTTAGTGGATCTGGGTTGTTTTCATATGTTGCTAACGTGTGTTCTTGCAGGTTTGGGAAGCTACCGAAAATAACGTTTTTGTATCGTGAAATAGAGGGGGTTAAAAACCCCCGCTATCTGTCTAAAAAAGTGCATGGGACGGAGGTTGAAGACGACCACGCGTCCGAGCGTGGTTCGTCAGTCAACTTTTCAACCTTCTCTCCTCTGTTTCCATTGGTCCATGCAGGCGAGGGTGGGGACCAGTCTGACTTTGGTCTCCCACTAATCCCATGCCTTGCTTTAATCATGTGCTTCATGTGACCTCAGATCTGAACCCTTGGATCAATTCAATCTCCAATCCAACGCCTCACACACGCAGCTACACCATGCTCCCTCAGTCAACTTCCACACTGAATAAGTATCCTTTTTATATTTTCTATTTTATTTTATTTTTATTGCAAAAATAATTAAAAATAGTTTAAAAATTCAAAAAATTCCCCAAAAAATATTTTAAACTTCTAAAATAATATATTATTTTCTGAAATAAAAATATTTTATTTTTCTTCAAAATTTCAATATTTTTCATAATTAATTAGTATGTATTTGTATATTTGCTTATTAATTATTTTAATTAGTCAAAAAATCATAAAAAAAATTGTTCTTTGTGTTAAATATTGTTTATATATCATAAACTAATTTTGTACATATTTAGGATAATTTTCTCTTTAAGTTTTAATTATTTGTGTAATTATTTGCATAATTATGTTTTGATTAACTTAAAATATCCAAAAACAAATTTCAAAAATTCCAAAAAAATTAGTTTTGTTCTAAAATCAATTAACAAACATTTTGTACATATTTTTAAACTTATTTGCTAGGTTTAATCATATTTCCATCTTTTCTTTATTTTAAATTAATTAATAATGCATTAATTATATTTAAAATAAATCACAAAAATACAAAAATATGCCTTTTATTTCTTGCAATTTAAAATTCCTAGATAAATGTATAGGATGTCAAATTCATGTAAATAGGCTAGTTTACATTTCCCGCACAATCGATGTAATAGCGTAGATTTACTTTCTGCACTTTACATTTCCGCATTTTAATTTCCAGCACCCATATAAACTGCGTGTATGTCAAAGATAAAACTGAACCGTCAGATCACTAACTTCAAAGATTAATATCTGAATTCAATCACAATCACATTTGCACCTCCTAGGGTAACCCCTTTTCACTCTTTTCAAAATCAAAGTTACATTTCTACTGTTTCGAGTACAAAATCGAACCTTTTGTTTATATCCGACGAATGGATAGATTTTTAAAGGGAACAAGGATAAAGACCTCCTAACTCAGGGTAGACCTCCTAGTTTGCTTGCTCAAAATCAAAACAAACAAAATTCTCATACACTGTTGTTTTTTTAAAACGAATTTTCCAAAAGACAATATTTTGTATACATCCAAACACGGATCATTACAAAATTAACGATCTTTTCAAAACATCTTTCGAAAGATAAACAAGCATTTGTATATATCCGCACAAGGATCATTACAAATTCTATTTGCAAAGGTATTTCAAAAACACAGGTAAAGCATTCCGAATCAATTGAAAAGTAAAGCAAATGAGCTAAGCAAACTAAAGAGCCCATGGATAACCATGGATACAAAGGGTGCTAACACCTTCCCTTTGTATAACCTACCCCCTTACCCAGAATCTCTCAAAGGTCTTTTTTCTGTTTCTTTTATAAACCTTTCCTTCATTGGATAAAATAAAAGGTCGGTGGCGACTCTGTAAACTTTTTCAAAAGTGACGCGAAAGCGTCCGATCGACAAAAAAGAGTCAGTTCACGTATCCCACCCACGGAGGGGTATGGCCCGAAAGGACGGTCCACAATCCTGATGACAAATACAAGATGTTAGAAGAGCGTCTGAGAAGCGTGGAAATTCAGAAGGTACCTGGGCTGGATTTTGAAGAGCTTGGACTTGTGCCTGGGGTCGTTATTCCTCCAAAATTCAAAACTCCCGCCTTTGCTAAGTATGATGGAGTCTCTTGTCCTAAACTACACTTGAGGTCTTATGTAAGGAAGATTCAGCCTCACACTGCTGATAAGAGGCTCTGGATCCATTTCTTCCAAGAGAGTTTATCTGGAACTCAACTCGAATGGTACTATCAACTGGAAAGTACCAACATCCGTACTTGGGAAGATTTGGTTGTTGCTTTCTACCAGCAATACCAATACAATGCTGACCTCGCACCTACTCGCATACAACTACAAAGCATGTCTATGGGACCCAAGGAAAGTTTCAAGGAGTATGCTCAAAAATGGAGAGATCTAGCTGGAAGAGTCAAACCCTCCTTGAATGATAGAGAATTGGTTGATATGTTCATGAATACACTGACTGGTCCTTTCTACAGCCATTTGTTGGGAAGTTCGTCATCTGGATTCACTGACCTCATACTGACTGGGGAACGTGTTGAAAGCGGTATTCGAAGCGGTAAAATTCGAGTGGCTACGTATGCTAATACCTCAAAGAAAGCGCACAATGAGAGGAATGAATCTAATACTGTGGGGACGGTCCTAGCCTCCAATCAAGTGCCGACACAACAAAGGGGCAACCAACGTAAACAAGGTGCATCTAAAAGGCAATTCACAAAGATCAACATAACTTTGGCCGAAGCGTTACAACAGTTGCTTAAAGCAGGGTTGATTACTTTAAAGGATCCTCCTCTGAAGCCCAACACCTTATCTCATCAATATAATCCTAATGCAAGATGCGCTTATCACTCTGATAGTATTGGACATGACACTAATGATTGTTGGCCATTAAAGAACAAGATCCAGGATATGATCGACGCCGGAGAAATTGAGTTCGACCCCCCTGCAACCATGCCCAATCACAACAAGTTTGTTAATACTATGAATGGCTAGAAGGATGAACTATTTAGATCATTAGATTTACTTTCATTTGCAATTTCTATTCTGTTTGTTTAAAACATTCGACTTATGACAGACATTATCTGTTTTAATAATTATCATCCGTGCATTGCCTATGTTTGTCTTGAATACATTATTTCGTTATCACTCATTTTAAATTGCGTTTTACTTTGCATATGTTTTGTGTCAACTCCTGTTAAGCTGTAAGCCTTTTGAGGGAGGATGACGAAAAAGATACCGCAACCTCATACAATATGCTTTTGAATGGACTATGTTGACGATGTACAGGCATTGTTTCAATTCCTAAACAGTGGAGATATAAGGATGTTAATCCCTCGTCAACCCCTTTTGAGCCTAAGAAGTAGAAGTTTATTTCTTGTACTAATTAAAACTCTTGATCATAACCTGGGGCAGGGTAGTTCTCAGTTAATTTGGCTGTGCATTCTATTTTAAGAGAATCATTCAGTACACCTTTCAACAAGGGTTTCAATCACAAGCGTTCATCCGCACACATCAAAAAGTGTTGGAGATGTCAATCAAAAGCCAATGATGGTTCACCAATCATTAAGCAAGGCAGTCAATATCTTTCAAAAATAAAAAAAATGAAAATACATACATACAAAGAAAAGCCTGCTAAGTCACAAAATCAAAAGATGACTTAGGCAAAAATCAAGGCATCCCGCTGACTGTAAGCTCAAAATAGACAGTTTAGGCAAAAGTTAGGGATATCAAAAGGATAAAAAAAAAAGAGAAGTCAATAAATTCTTGAACAACTCAAAGTTTTGACTACCCAAAAGGAAGAAGTGACTGCCATCTCAAAAATTCTCTCTGCTTGTGAACCATCATCATTATCAAAGGTGCAAATCCAAAAGTCTCTTGGAACCTGAATGCATAAGTTGAATTAACTGAGCTTAGGAATGAAGAACACCACGAAGAAGGGGATGGGTATAAATAAACTTTGAGCCTTTATCTTTTGTTTCTTAAAACCGTGAACCAAGCCACGTTACAACCCTTGAAAGTCCTAACTGAAGCATGGTTAGTTCGAAAGCATACTGTCACCAAAAAGGTATCCCGACTCCTTAAGGTTTACTAAAATGCTGAGTGGATATTTCGCTTCTACAAAAAATAGCATGTTTTACAAATATCACGCTTTTACATCTCTTGTTTTAATGTTTTTTAAAAAAACTCAAGACAAACGTATGCATTGCATCTCATGAATACATTATTAAACATATTCTGCTACATAATTTCAAATGTTAGCAACAGAAAGAATCTGCACAGGGTACAACTAATGATTGAAAGTTATCCCGACAGACAAAATTACTCCAAGGAAGCCATGTCTCTTACGTATACAAGGGGCATGACATGTTTCGTCCAATCAATCTGGGGCAATCAAGTCAAGATTCTGAGAATCTCTCATGGATGCTCGAACAATCAGGGGCATGCATCCAAGCATATCTAAAGCTACTCCCCAATCAACGTGAGACATTGTCACGAGCCTATGATTACTGGGGGCATATCGCCCATAGTAAACATCTCATAAAGTCCTCGCGAGGCGAATCTTTCCAAAGTTCCTGCTAACTGGGGCAAATCTATGCAAGTCCAAATTCAACATCTTGATCAATACTCAGTGGCGTGTCCTGAATCAAGTAGTAAGTTACTATGATACTGGGGGCAACTTTCGCGACACCCACATCTCCCCACAAAGCCACGTTCGTAAGATCATATCCCCACAGAGCAATTCTCAAGAAGATATCTTCAAACATATTCGTCTCAACAAAGACATGACTCCCCAACAGAGTTTACATCTTCCGCATTACCGGTCATCCAATATGTTGCTCTTCTCCAACATGGTTTATCTCTAAAATCAGGGTACATCAAACTACCAATCATCCCCAAGCAGAAACCATAAATCACCAACTGAGCATCTTCAAGACAAGATCCGACAATAAAATCACAAGGATATAGAGATTTATTTTCTCAATCAGGACAACATAAATCATATTCGCATATCATATGTCATAAACATATTCATACATTGCATACATCACTTCATGCAAGTTTCTCATTTATTTTGAGAATCCCATCTCATTCATTACATGCATCATGACATTGCATACTTTGCTTTCAGGTTCCGCCTCGACAATCATTCCTCTCAGATATAATCGAGCTGGAGATTCATTCTGACAAGCCTTTTTACATTCCAAAACTTCGTCAAATAACTCATCAACCCTAACAAACAAACATTCTCTATCAGATATGGTCTAATATATGACCCATTCCGGTATTCTTAATCAGATATGGTCTAATATATGACCCATTCCGGTATTCTTAATCAGATATGGTCTAATATATGACCCGCTCCGATATTCTCTATCAGATATGGTCTAATATATGACCCGTTCCGGTATTCTTAATCAGATATGGTCTAATATATGACCCGTTCCGGTATTCTTAATCAGATATGGTCTAATATATGACCCGTTCCGGTATTCTTAATCAGATATGGTCTAATATATGACCCGTTCCGGTATTCTTAATCAGATATGGTCTAATATATGACCCGTTCCGGTATTCTTAATCAGATATGGTCTAATATATGACCCGTTCCAGTATTCTTAATCAGATATGGTCTAATATACGACCCGTTCCGGTATTTTTAGTCACATATGGTCTAAATGTATGACTCGTTCTGGCATTATCCATCAGATATGGTTTAATGTATGACTCGTTCTGGTATTCACCTTCAGATATGGTTTAATGAATAACTCGTTTTGATATCCCTCCTCAGACATGGTCTAATGCACGACTCGTTCTGCTATTTCTCTTCAGACATGGTCTAATGCATAGCTCGTTTTGATATTCCTCTTTAGATATGGTCCAATGTATGACTCATTCTGACATTCCTCTACAGATATGGTCTAAATATATGACCCGTTTCTCTCATCACGAACAACGCTAACACGATCAATCTCCAACAAACATTTCTCAACATACTAAGCTCATATTCAACCTAACACACGGTTTTCTAGACATCTACGGATGCAAATTGGATACGGTCTAACGCACGACTCATCCTTCGAGCCTAACGTACGGTTTTCCAGACATCATCTGCTGATGCAAACTAAATTCAGACTAACACATGACTCAATCTGTTCTCCAGAAATGATCTAATGTACGACGTATTCTGGTTCTCAATTCCATCAAGCTGGATGGTATCTTCAAACCCATCTCCGACAAAGGTCCCTGTTTCAGCAAGGGCAAATTTCTGGGTATTCTAGTGTTCAATCCTCTTCTACCTTCAGATTCCGACTGGCGCACAAACCACTCTACATCTTCAGATATAAGAAAATTGAACAGGGGCAGCTGTCATACCCAAAAATTTGCCCACCATAATCTCATGATATTTTGGCTCAAGTGGTCTCGGCTCCAACTGCTCAAGAAGCAAAGCATACATATCTTCTCCCAAATAATTGACCCCAAACTTGATTCATGGACCATCCATGATCCATAGGCCATTTCATTTATTTTTAGTGTTTATTATTTATTTTTATTTTGGATTTAATCTTTTAAATTCAAAGTAAATTAAATAAAATACTATAAATAATCAAATATTATTTTATTCTAAAAATTTGGTCCAATATCTCAAGGCAAATCTGTTGGATTTCGTTTAAGGTGTGGTTGGAAAGATTTGATGCTAATCTAGCAAATTTTTCAATCAAACTTCAATAAAAAATATTTCACACTCAATCATACCAATTGCAAAGATTTGGATCAATTTTGATGACCTAATGCATCCCTATAAATATATAAACGTATTCAGAAGCAAAGGGAGGTTTTGGAGAGGATTGGAGAGGATTGGCTGCCAATAACACCATAAACAAAACCCAATTTTTTTCATAAAAAACACACACTCGGTTTTGAACTTATAGCCATCCTCAAAGGGTTTTGAAGGTGTATTCCCGATCCCACAAAGTTCCTAAGGCAGTCCAGACCAATACTGAATCGCACAGCATCCATAATCACCATCGTTGGGGTCACGGTTTGCACCTTGTTCTTTCAAATTCCGATTTCATTCATATACGCATCATAAATCATATCTAAAACCGTGGTTGTGTTTAGAATTATGTTTGTAATCTTTATGTTTCGTTTAATTCATGTTTTGATACAAGGATAACAATACACCATTGTTAGGGTTTTGAAAACTCCAATTGGGATCCCATGTTCTAAGCAAAGTTGGGCCGAATTGACGGCACTATTGGAACCGGAACGTAAATTGCAATCGAACCATGACTTTCTCTGGAATTTATCTTGCATATTATCGATTTTAAAAGTTGCAGGTGTGTTAGCTGAAGGATAAAAAAACACTTAGAAAGGGGGGGTTTGAATAAGTGTAGCTTTAAAACTTGACAGATAAAAATAAATTGCACAGTTATTTTTATCCTGGTTCGTTGTTAACTAAACTACTCCAGTCCACCCCCGCAGAGATGATTTACCTCAACTGAGGATTTAATCCACTAATCGCACGGATTACAATGGTTTTCCACTTAGTCAGCAACTAAGTCTTCCAGAGTCTTCTGATCACACACTGATCACTCCAGGAACAACTGCTTAGATACCCTCTAAGACTTTCTAGAGTATACTGATCCACACGATCACTCTAGTTACAACCTTCTTAGATAACCTCTAAGACTTCCTAGAGTATTCTGATCCACACGATCACTCTAGTTCCTTACAACTTAATGTAATCTATTCAAGAGTATTACAAATGCTTCTTAAAAGCTATAATCACAAACTGTGATATTTCTCTTAACGTTTAAGCTTAATCTCACTAAAATATTACAACAGCAATGTAGTGAGCTTTGATGAAGATGAAGATTCTGAGCTTTGAGTTTTACAGCGTTTCAGCAAGTTTGATATTCACAGAATAGGTGTAGAATTCGTAACCTTGCTTCTCATCAGAACTTCATATTTATAGGCGTTGGAGAAGATGACCGTTGAGTGCATTTAATGCTTTGCGTGTTCCATACAGCATCGCATTTAATGTTATACGCTTTTGTCAACTACCTCGAGCCTTGTTCACGCTGTGTCTACTGACGTTGCCTTTAATAGCTTTAACGTTCCTTTTGTCAGTCAGCGTAGCCTGCCACTTGTACTTCCTTCTGATCTGATGTTTGTGAATACAACGTTTGAATATCATCAGAGTCAAACAGCTTGGTGCATAGCATCTTCTGATCTTCTGACCTTGAAGTGCTTCTGTGCGTGATACCATCTTCTGAGCTTCAGTGCTTCTGATCTCATGTTCTTCTGATGCTTTCATAGACCCATGTTCTGATTCTGCTTCGACCATCTTCTGATGTCTTGCCAGACCATGTTCTGATGTTGCATGCTGAACCCTTTGAGACAAAGCTTCTGAGCGCTGAATTATGCATACTCTTTATATATTTCCTGAAAAGGAAATTGCATTGGATTAGAGTACCATATTATCTTAAGCAAAATTCATATTATTGTTATCATCAAAACTAAGATAATTGATCAGAACAAATCTTGTTCTAACAATCTCCCCCTTTTTGATGATGACAAAAACATATATAAATGATATGAATTTGCGATCAGAAAGAGCAGACGGCAAAAGACAAATTACACAGCTATAAGCATAAGCATATGAATATGTCTCCCCCTGAGATTAACAATCTCCCCCTGAGATAAATAATCTCCCCCTGAAATAAATACTCGAAGAACTTTAATAAAAGACTTCCCTGATTATTTCGGTAGAGACGATCACATAAGCTTCTGTCTTCAGAGAATTCATAGCTTCTGACTTCTGCTTCCATTGGACAGCTTCAGAACTAGAATTTCTTTAGATCCTTAGAACACTCACAGCTTCTGATTCTTGCTTCCATCTAGGACAGCTTCAGAACTTGAATTTCTTTGATCTTCAGAACATTCACAGCTTCTGATTTCTGCTTCCATCTAGGACAGCTTCAGAACTTGAATTTCTTTGATCTTTAGAACATTCACAGCTTCTGATTTCTGCTTCCATTCAGGACAGCTTCAGAACTTGAGTTTTCTGGATCTTTAGAACATTCGTAGCTTCTGATTTCTGCTTCCCTCGGATAGCTTCAGAGCTTTGAATGTCTACCAACATCACTTCATGCTAGATTTGTATCAGAACATTGTTGAATGTACCAGAGCATCATCAGAGCATCTCTACATCCTGAAATGTTACAGAACAAACTAAACGACAAAAGTCAGCATGAACGAGTCAGAACATAAAATGTATATTAAAACACATGATATGTATCAGAGCCATATATATCAGAGCCATATAGGCTAAAATAATGTATCAGAGCAAATAGAATTTTGTCAGTGCAAATAGACAAATATTAGTCAAATTCTATTATCAGTGCTTCTGATTCATTCTTCTTTCTTGCTTCTGATATCTGAAGCTTGACAGCACTCAGCTTGCTTCATTTTCCATGAGCTTATTCTTTTTACAGAATAACGCTTCTTCTGGTTTTGCTTCTTGTGTTTGCTTCTTGTCTTCACTTCTTTATATCTGCAAAACACTTAAACCATATAGAACTTGCAGTTCTTGTTAGTAAATGTGTGGGAGCTTTACCCAGCAACTGATAGATTAATCAAATCATTTATCATTTATCTTCTCCCCCTTTTTGTCATAACATCAAAAAGAATATTTCAAAAGATTCAGATGTATAAAACGACAAATAAAAACACTGGAATGTAAAAGCAAAGAAACTTTTCATTGATACTCAAAAAGAAAAGTTACAAAAGGTGAATGCAGGAAAACAGATGCAACAAGAAAAGAAAACTACTAAGACCAAAGGACTAAGATCCTAGCCTACGCAAAATCCGCGCCG
Source organism: Vicia villosa (assembly GCF_029867415.1). Taxonomy (NCBI): domain Eukaryota; kingdom Viridiplantae; phylum Streptophyta; class Magnoliopsida; order Fabales; family Fabaceae; genus Vicia; species Vicia villosa. The sequence goes on along the minus strand of NC_081180.1, from coordinate 103,040,487 downwards.
GAACATCATGAATTCCGTCGATGCTTGTAGTTTGCCTTGCCATGAAGGAGCGAAACTCAGCATTGGCTACTTCTTGCGCGTCCAAATGAGAAGCCAGCAAAGCTTGATTCTGATGAAGAGCTTCCAAGGTCTCCAACAGAGCTGAGGTTTCACCAGAAGAAGAGGCACCTGAATTTCTGCCAAAAGGGACAGCAATCTCAGCAGGGTGATCTTTTGGGAGATCGTCAGCTTGTGCATCTTCCATTTCCTCATCTGAGTCTGACTCAGAAGTAGCCTTAGCATATTCTGGTTTAGGCAGCTCAGAAGTTCCAACTTCCAACGCTTGAAGAATAGCTGCTAGGTTTGTTGGAGGAGTAGGACCAGCAACTTCAGCACGATAGACCACTACTGGAAAGACCATGTGAGGTGCTTTTTCAGAAGGGTTCATTCTGAACCAGTTGAACAGCCACTGAAAATCTCCAGTCAGCACAGGAAACCATGGTTTCCACACCACGATGTCTCTGCAGAGATTTTCTTCTTCCAACCCATCTGCAGGTATCTTCTTCTCAAGAACACTTCTGTTCCTGATGAGATGGTGATTGCTGCTTTCACCAACTTCCAACCGAAGACCACGAGTACCAGGATCTTCAGACATGATCCTTCTCTGAGTGTCTGTAGCCCTAACCAGAAAATCCTGACGAAAGGTATCCCAGAGGTTGTTTGTAGCATACTCATCCAGATGGTTAAGGTGAGCAGCACCCAGAATCTCCAACCAGCCATTTACATCAGAATGTAACAGCTCTAGAAGTGATTGAGTGGTAGGGGTTGGAGGGTTGACAGTGAACCTGGAGTTGGGAAAAACAATACTATAGGGATTAGGTGTTCTGGTGGGAAAAGGGTGTGAGAGAGGTGAAGAAATATCTGATGGATGGGTTGAGGGAGAGGAAAGGTTAGATGAGGAGGAAGTTGAGTCTTGAAGGTAAAAAGATGAGGAAGACGATGGAGATGATGGAGGGCTTTCACCAGGGGGTTGATACACACGTCTAGAATAGTTTCCAGATAACTTTGCTTCGATTGAATTCACCTTGAGAGGGTCATAGGTGATCTTTATCTTTTTGGGTTTGGTTTCTGGTTCAGCAGTTGCCTTTCTCTTTTGTTTCCGATCATTATCTTGATTTCCAGAGCTTGACGATGGATTCATGATGAAGTTGCAGATATTGGAAACTGCTAGGGTTTATGATATGAATGCAGAGAGAGAGAACGAAAAAGAAACTGAATGCAAAGTGAGAGAAATATAAGAGGGAAAAGAACCGTTTGAAGAATATAAAAAGAAAACTGAAAGAGAGTAAATGATGAAAAGCATTTAATGTTACGTGACGTGAGGAGAGATAATAATGACAAAAGACATGATTTACACAGTTACCTACGTAGACGTCCCCTCAACTGCACGCACGCTCGTCCAGGAATAGTGAACACGTGTTTACCATCTGGATAGCCAGTTACAGCTGTTTTGCTTTTAAAGAGATTCTGAATCAACTTAGACAATAAAACGTTAGTAATAACTGAATCACAATTTCTAATTGATTTCAATCAGAACTTCTTATAAAAGAAATTCCATTTCAGAATATACTCATATATAAGAACTTCTCATCTTCTCATTCTGGACTTGTTTCTGAAGACCCATTTTGTACCGATTATATTGAATCCATCTGGTCTAGTAACAAGATCCCAAACATCATTCCTTGTAAACTGATTCAGTTCTTCTTGCATAGCAATTATCCAGTCTGGATCTTCTAGAGCATGATCAACAGAAGTTGGCTCGATCAAAGATACAAGACCTAATTGACAGTCTGCATTGTTCTTAAGGAATGCTCTTGTTCTGATTGGATCATCCTTCTTTCCAAGAATGACATCTTCTGAATGACCAGAAGTGAGTCTGGATGATCTTCTGACAGATGGTTCTTCAGAAATGCTTAGATTGTCCAGAGAAGCTGATACTTGATCTTCAGATTCTTTGCTTCTGAGAAGCTCTGCTTCTGATGCGTTGCTTCTTGGCTCAACAACTTCTGATATGTCAATATCACAATCTGCAAAATTATCAAACTGCTTTGGTTTTTCAGAACCAAGCTTATCATCAAACCTGATATTGATTGATTCTTCCACAATCAATGTTTCAGTATTGTATACTCTGTAGCCTTTTGAGCGTTCAGAATATCCAAGAAGGAAACATTTTTGAGCTTTGGAATCAAACTTACCAAGATGATCTTTAGTGTTCAGAATAAAGCATACACATCCAAAAGGATGGAAATATGAAATGTTGGGCTTTTTATTCTTCCACAATTCATAAGGAGTCTTATTTAGAATAGGTCTGATAGAGATTCTATTCTGAATATAGCATGCAGTGTTTATTGCTTCTGCCCAGAAATGCTTAGCCATATTGGTTTCATTGATCATGGTTCTGGCCATTTCTTGCAGAGTCCAATTCTTTCGTTCTACAACTCCATTTTGCTGTGGAGTTCTAGGACAAGAGAAATCATGGGCAATACCATTCTCTTTGAAGAATTCTTCAAAGGTTCTGTTCTCAAATTCACCACCATGATCACTTCTGACCTTTATGATTTTACACTCTTTTTCAGATTGAATCTGAATGCAGAAATCAAAGAACACTGAATGAGTCTCATCCTTGTGTTTCAAGAATTTTACCCACGTCCAACGACTATAATCATCTACGATGACCAATCCATATTTCTTCCCTCTGACAGATGCTGTTTTGACTGGGCCAAACAGATCAATGTGCAGGAGTTCTAATGGCCTTGAGGTAGAAACAACATTCTTGGACTTGAATGCAGGTTTGGAGAACTTGCCCTTCTGACATGCTTCACAAAGAGCATCTGATTTGAATTTCAGATTAGGGAGTCCTCTGACAAGATCCAGTTTGTTAATCTGAGAAATCTTTCTCAAACTAGCATGACCTAATCTTCTGTGCCAGACCCACTGCTCTTCAGAAACAGACATAAGACAAGTCACCTTCTGACTCATAAGATCTTGCAGATCTGTCTTATAAATGTTATTCTTCCTCTTGCCTGTAAATAGGATTGAGCCATCCTTCTGATTTACAGCCTTGCAAGACTTTTGATTAAAAATCATATCATAACCATTGTCACTCAATTGACTGATAGATAAGAGGTTATGTGTTAATCCTTCTACAAGAAGTACATTAGAAATGGAAGGAGAGTTACCAGACTTTATAGTTCCAGAGCCAATTATCTTGCCCTTCTGATCTCCTCCAAACTTGACTTCTCCTCCAGACTTAAGCACCAGGTCTTGGAACATAGACCTTCTTCCTGTCATGTGTCGTGAGCATCCAGAGTCCAGGTACCATGACATGTTGTGCTTTGTCCTTTTTGCAGCCAAGGATATCTGCAATGGGAATAATCTTATCCTTAGGTACCCACATTTTCTTGGGTCCTTTCTTGTTAGTTTTCCTCAAGTTCTGATTGAACTTGGGTTTGACATTGTAAGCAATAGGAGGAACAGCATGATAATTCTTAATGTGAGTTTCATGATATTTCCTAGGTTGTGTCACATGCTTTTTGGTGTGTGTTATGTGAAAACTTTGAGCATGTGAAGTGTGCCTAATATCATGGGAGTGGCCATACTTGAACTGATCATACAATGGCTCGTATGTAAATTTCATTTCATCAACAGGTTCAAGTTTGTATGGGGTTTCACCCTCAAAACCAATGCCAACTCTTTTGTTTCCAGACACAGCATATATCATAGAAGCTAGCTGACTTCTGCCAATACTTCTAGATAAGAACTTCCTGAAACTTAAATCATATTCTTTCAGAATATGGTTTAGACTAGGAGTGGATTTTTCTGAATCAGAAGGAGGTCCAACATTATTGGATAATTTTAAAAGTTTTTCTTTTAATTCAGAATTCTCCAACTCAAGCTTCTTTGTTTCAAATTCAAATAGCTTTTTCAGCTTTTTGTATTTGAGACTAATCTGAGACTTGAGTTCCAGAAGTTCAGTTAACCCGGAAACTAACTCATCTCTAGTAAGTTCAGAAAATACCTCTTCAGAATCTGATTCTGATGTAGATTCTGATTCGTCATCTTCTGTCGCCATCAGCGCACAGTTAGCCTGCTCATCTTCAGAGTCTGAATCATCTTCTGATTCATCCCAGGTTGCCATAAGACCTTTCTTCTTATGAAACTTCTTCTTGGGATTTTCCTTCTGAAGTTTTGGACATTCATTCTTGAAGTGTCCTGGCTCATTGCATTCATAGCACATGACCTTCTTCTTGTCAAATCTTCTGTCATCAGAAGATTCTCCACGTTCAAATTTCTTTGAACTTCTGAAGCCTCTGAACTTCCTTTGCTTGCTCTTCCAGAGTAGGTTTACCCTTCTGGAGATCATGGATAGTTCATCTTCTTCTTCAGATTCTGATTCTTCAGGATCTTCTTCTCTAGCCTGAAAAGCGTTAGTGCATTTCTTGATATTGGATTTTAATGCAATAGACTTACCTTTCTTTTGAGGCTCATTTGCATCCAGCTCTATTTCATGACTTCTCAAGGCACTGATAAGCTCTTCCAGAGAAACTTCATTCAGATTCTTTGCAATCTTGAATGCAGTCACCATAGGACCCCATCTTCTGTGTAAGCTTCTGATGATCTTCTTTACGTGATCAGCCTTGGTGTATCCCTTGTCAAGAACTCTCAATCCAGCAGTAAGAGTTTGAAATCTTGAAAACATCTTTTCAATGTCTTCATCATCCTCCATCTTGAAGGCTTCATACTTTTGGATTAAGGCAAGAGCTTTAGTCTCCTTGACTTGAGCATTTCCTTCACGAGTCATTTTCAAGGACTCATATATGTCATAGGCCGTTTCCCTGTTAGATATCTTCTCATACTCAGCATGAGAGATAGCATTCAGCAAAACAGTTCTACATTTATGATGATTTCTGAAAAGCTTCTTCTGATCATCACTCATTTCTTGCCTTGTCAGCTTTACGCCACTGGCATTTACTGGATGTTTGTAACCATCCATTAGAAGATCCCATAGATCACCTTCTAGACCAAGAAAGTAACTTTCCAGTTTATCTTTCCAGTATTCAAAGTTTTCACCATCAAATACTGGCGGTCTAGTATAACCATTGTTACCGTTGTGTTGCTCAGCAGAGCCAGATGTAGATGTAGATTTTGAATTTTCATCAGCCATCTTTTACTGAAGCGTTTTTCTCTTCCTGAATCTTTTCTAAACACGGTTAAGTGCTTGCACCTTAGAACCGGCGCTCTGATGCCAATTGAAGGATAGAAAAACACTTAGAAAGGGGGGGTTTGAATAAGTGTAGCTTTAAAACTTGACAGATAAAAATAAATTGCACAGTTATTTTTATCCTGGTTCGTTGTTAACTAAACTACTCCAGTCCACCCCCGCAGAGATGATTTACCTCAACTGAGGATTTAATCCACTAATCGCACGGATTACAATGGTTTTCCACTTAGTCAGCAACTAAGTCTTCCAGAGTCTTCTGATCACACACTGATCACTCCAGGAACAACTGCTTAGATACCCTCTAAGACTTTCTAGAGTATACTGATCCACACGATCACTCTAGTTACAACCTGCTTAGATAACCTCTAAGACTTCCTAGAGTATTCTGATCCACACGATCACTCTAGTTCCTTACAACTTAATGTAATCTATTCAAGAGTATTACAAATGCTTCTTAAAAGCTATAATCACAAACTGTGATATTTCTCTTAACGTTTAAGCTTAATCTCACTAAAATATTACAACAGCAATGTAGTGAGCTTTGATGAAGATGAAGATTCTGAGCTTTGAGTTTTACAGCGTTTCAGCAAGTTTGATATTCACAGAATAGGTGTAGAATTCGTAACCTTGCTTCTCATCAGAACTTCATATTTATAGGCGTTGGAGAAGATGACCGTTGAGTGCATTTAATGCTTTGCGTGTTCCGTACAGCATCGCATTTAATGTTATACGCTTTTGTCAACTACCTCGAGCCTTGTTCACGCTGTGTCTACTGACGTTGCCTTTAATAGCTTTAACGTTCCTTTTGTCAGTCAGCGTAGCATGCCACTTGTACTTCCTTCTGATCTGATGTTTGTGAATACAACGTTTGAATATCATCAGAGTCAAACAGCTTGGTGCATAGCATCTTCTGATCTTCTGACCTTGAAGTGCTTCTGTGCGTGATACCATCTTCTGAGCTTCAGTGCTTCTGATCTCATGTTCTTCTGATGCTTTCATAGACCCATGTTCTGATTCTGCTTCGACCATCTTCTGATGTCTTGCCAGACCATGTTCTGATGTTGCATGCTGAACCCTTTGAGACAAAGCTTCTGAGCGCTGAATTATGCATACTCTTTATATATTTCCTGAAAAGGAAATTGCATTGGATTAGAGTACCATATTATCTTAAGCAAAATTCATATTATTGTTATCATCAAAACTAAGATAATTGATCAGAACAAATCTTGTTCTAACATTAGCTACAACTCTTATCGCGGCAAAACCGAAGCCAGTTCGTAGCCGTGTCTGGTTTTGTTTGAGGAAGAAGAAGGGGCTTCGCGCCCAGTTTCGTTTAAATTAGTTTGGAAATTTAACTGGTTATAAAATTGATTACGGTGACCACATCTGCAGCGGACGGACAGTGGCGCAGTGGTAGAGGGTAGCGTCCTAAGGTCTTCATATGCAAGGGCACGGGTTCGAACCCTGCCTCTTGCATCTTGTTTTGCTAAATTTCCAAACTCTTGTTTCTTGCAGATCCAGTACACTCAGTCAGCACGTGTACAGTATACACTCTCACGCGTCAGCCCTTGGATCTCCACGAATCCAAATCTGAAAGACATGGAGATGTTGGTCTATCATACACTCCCAGAGAGGCGAAGCACAAGATTGCAAGCTGAGTTTTCTCCTCTAATTTTTATTCTTTACATGATTGTTTTGTTTTTTACCTATTTTCTTTTTACCTTTTTATTTTGATTATTTATTTTTTTCTTTTTTTAGTAACCTTTTTACATATTATTCAAATAAAACCCTTAAAAAAAACTTTCTTTTCTTTATAAAATTATTTTAATTAAATTAAGTTTTAATAATGTTTTTTTTATGAGATTCAATAATTAAATTAATTAGTATAATATTTCTTTTAATTAATAAAAAATAAATCTTGACATTTTAAAAAATCCAAATTTTATTTTGATCAATTTAATTAATTAGGTTAAAATCCAATAATTAATTGAATCCAATTTTACTTAATTTACGCCCGATTTAAAATTTGCGAGAATCAACCATACACTAAAAAGATTTTTCTTTGTGCATTTTTCAGGGTTATTTTCAGATGCCTTCCGACGACGCGCCACACCCTTCACAAAGCTAAGTACCCTATTTATTTTTAAAAGTCTATTTTGTTTCCTTTGATTTTAGGGTTTGCCCTTATATTTCTGAACTGTGCATACACTCACTCTTTTGTTTCCACCTTTGCCCTTTTCAGGTTTATTGCCGAGGTTTCCTCCGACTATCAACCATATCAGATCAAATCAGAGCTAAGTACCTTTGCCTATATCATTGTTTTAAGCTTATTTATTCTTTATTTTAGGGATAATCTCGTTCGCCTTCGAACTAGCCATACACTTACTATTTTTTTGTTTGCTTGCATTTCCAGGGTTTGTTGATCGCCAAAGCTACGAGTTTGGTAACCCTAAACTTTACCCTTTATTTTTCTGTTCTATTATTACTTATGTCAAACCCTATTAAGGGATCCGCTGGTTTCATTGTCCCCTCCCCCATATTACTGTTTCTTGCCTTATATTATCTGCGTGGTTAGTAAAATAGGGAGTGACAACCATTAAATTGAATTAGCCTCACTAATTTACAAGATAATATAATTGAATATAATCACGTGATTGGTGCACACACGCACGCTTTTGGGTAACCCTCTCTGTTGCCTGTTGCCTTGTGTTTTTTGCAGAATAGTCAGTCCCTCGAATATGAGGATACCTCAGCCATGTTGCCTCGATAAAAGGTCATGAGACCCTAAAATGATGCTGCCTTCGATACACTAACATGACCTCGACCCTCGGAAGTTGCCTACGAAAAAGGCTGAGGTATCTTCTGGTTGCCTACGAAAAAGGCTATTCTGATCCTTCCTCTTAGACTACCTGCCTCTTTATGGCATGGGTCAGTCTTTGAGCGAATGATAATTCGATGACCCTTCTACCTCCAAACGAAAGGCTTCCTGCCCTCTTATGGCAAGGATTGACCCTTTCATTCTGAAAGGCTAAAAAGAGACCTATCATCTGAGTTTAAGGTAATTGCCCCTAATTGCCTTGCCATGCTCTATTTTCTATATTCCTTCTCAAAATTCTTCAAAAGCTGGCTACGCTCATTTACGAGCTAAAGTCCATTTTTCCACTTTCATCTACATTTTCTGAAAACGAGCAAGCAAAGCAATTAAGAGCCCATGGAAAACCATGGATGCAAAGGGTGCCTTACACCTTCCCTTTGCATAAATTACCCCCAGAACTCAGATTTCTTTAAAAGGTTTTTTTTTGTTTCTTTTAGCCTTTCTAACTTGTTTGGATAAAATAAAAGTCGGTGGCGACTCTTGCTTAACCGCGACATTTTCGATTATAAAAAGTCAGTTCACCGTATTACAGGTCTCTTTATGAAAACCTCAGCGAAGCTGCAAACCTTACCAAGAATTTCAAATCCGGTAGTTTACTTTATGCTGGTCCTTTCTGGCTATTACAACTGTGGCTTAATGCTACATTCGAAACTCATCTTCCCTTTCGAGGAAACGTCAATGAGGAGGATAGCAAAATCAAAAATCGAACTATAGAAGGGACCAGGTTGGCTTACCTAACTCCAAAAGAAGAAATTGGGAAGCTTCGTGAACACTTTCTGGCGTATTCAATGATGTTTGCCCGGCGTAACCAGTTCGATCCTTCTATGGCCCCATTTGTACATAGAACAATAGGTCCCGAATGGTTTACTCGAAAATTCCCATCAACATCTCAGGATCAACAAACTGAGTCTATGGAAATTTGGGAAGCCTTTCTGACTCCAAGGTTATTTTCTCATCGCCTTCGACCATCAAAAGGTCAATGTATTCTCATGTGCTATCAACCAAATTTGGTCTCGAGACAGTTTGGGCTGGTTCAAATAAAACCCAAGTGCTTATATGAGAAAAGGAGCCATATGTGTTTCCATACCTTGTACTTGACTGAAGAAGAATGTGAAACAAAAATCAACAAATACGTTGGCACCACCACTCTTTCTCCTGTTCCTTTCGAACCTGCTTTTTACTCTACACCAGATTTTCATCAATGGTGGACGGATTATTATAGCTCCCAAATCTTTGATGCCGATAGTCTTGCTCAAGAACTAACTGCAACTTTTACTGATGTGCGGGAGAATTTTCAAAAAGGTACTTCAACTCATATTAAAGAAATCCAAGCTTTTCAAAAATTCTTTGAAACTATCTACAGGCCTGATGATCTTAGTCGGGCCGTTCGTGAGGCTGCAGTCATTTTGCGCGAAAAGTTTTCCGCCAAACTGGATAAGTTGAAATTGCCCTCGTATGTTCGACCAGAACTACGTTATGAAGTGGCTTTCAAACTTAATCCTCCAAAATTCCCTCCACTACCAAGTGCTGATTTTGGTGTGGCTCTAAGTCCTCCTTTCCCAGACTGGTTCGTGTGTGGGAATGCTCTCAAAATTCTTCGAGAGAGTACCAAAAAACGCGCTGAACGAGTGGTTCCGACTAAGCATACCTTGGATACTTTCAAAGGACATCTTTATATAGATCTTAAACATGTTTGTGTCCTGACTCCAATACCTGAAGGTTTGGATTAAGACAATCTTTTCGACTGACTTTTCTTTTCTTTGCTGATATACTGATTTCAGTTTCAACTACAGCTATTGCACGAAGGAGGAAAATTAAGGAAGCTTCTGCCCAAAAAGATTCTGGGACATCTAAGGACTACAAACCAAGTGAGAGTGATTCCATTGTCACTGACAAGAAGCCCACGGTACATACTCATCTCATATTCTTAATCTTGTACAATTTGTGAGCAGTATTCATCTTACTCATCATCTATTTGCCAGAGCTCGAAATCCCCAACAGGTTCGAAGCGGAAAGCTTCTTCTACAGCTGCCTCAGATGGCGAAGATAAATCCCCTCCCCAAACTAGACAAGGACACAAGAAGAGACAAAAAGCTGTTACCCCTTCAAGAAAAGGGAAAGGGATAAGTCCCTCTAAAGCTGCTTCTCCTGGTGATAAGGCATCCTCTGAAGAGTCTCCTTTGAAAACTGCTAGTAATGCTTTCGTTGTGGAAAGTCATAATTCAAGTCCAGACAATATCCCATCCAAGGTATTTGGGTTCCACCCCACATATTATCTTGTGATTTTAAACAAATAATTGAACTGACATTTACCTTGTTATTGCAGGATGACGCTGGCACTGCCACTTCAGGTTTGAAGGATCATGGCCTTACCATTAATGTTGACAAACTTTATGGTAATTGTCAAACTTTAACTTTCGTCAACTAAACCCCTCAAAGGCTTATCTTTATGATTAACTTTGCTCCGTTTAATACAGATACTTCTCAAAACAAAACTCATGTTCTCTCGCCAGTCTTCGAAGACGTTAGGCCAATCGCCACCATATTGCCTAATGAACCAGTCGAAGAAAGCCAATCCACTGACGAATCCCCACCTACTCATCAAGACAAAAATTTGGAAGAAGATCACCCATTCTCAGGCAGCGACAATGTGAACCCAGAACCACATGACAGCGAAGATACTGCGTCGGAGTAAGATGCCATGGAAGGGACTTCTAAACCAGAAAAACAAGATCCTCAAGGAACTTCGACTCTTGATACAGAAACCATTCCTGGGATAACTTCGACGCTTGCCCCTGCGAAGCCTACTCCTTCGGAGTTGGAACAACTTAAGCAAACTGATCCTCTTAGTTTCTTAAAGGCTATCATGAATGTGAATACTTCTTCGCCTTCGGAACTTGACGTCTCTCCAGTTGTGACTTCAGAATCTAGTGACAAGGAAGATATTCCTAGCCTCCTTCGACAAATAAAAGAGAGATTCTTTGGGGTCAATCTTGTGGATGTTCTCAGCCGGGAACCTATTAAAAGTCACAATTTAAATCAACTTTTAAAGAAAGTAGATTTGCTTCAAGTCTCCACAGAAGTTTCAGATGTAATTGTTCTGCTAGGTTCTCTACTTGAGCAACTCCAGGCCAACATTCTTCGAAAATAAAATGTCGAAAAAGAGCTATCTGAGACAATGGCTTCTCATGACTCTTTATGAAATTCTGCTGTGGATGCAACGAAGCAAGGTGAGGCCCTCAAGCTTAAGCATTCAGAAAATCAGAAGGCCTTTGATGATTATGAGAAGAACATCAACTCCTGGAAACAAGAGATCAAGGTACTCGAGGACAAGATAAAGGAAGCTGAACGTTGTCAGGCAGCCATACAAAAATCCAACCAACAGGATTTGCTCGAAGTGGTGCAGTCGGGGATTAAACATTTCGAGACTGCACCGAAATTAGTGCCAGAGATCGAACGATTGAAGAAACAACGGGCACTAATTGAGCTTCGTATGTCTTCGTGGGAAACCCAATACTTGAAGATCAAAAAGGATCTCCCTGCGGATTTTAACTAGTTGTTTCCAATCCTGTGACTTGTTGCATTTTCGTTTTGTAATCGAAACCATTGTAGAAACATCTATTTGCATGCTTGACTCCTATTTTCTTCGTTCATATCTATAATGTTTGCCAGCACTATTTTAGCGAATCTAAATATTTCTGCCAAAATATATCTTTAGATTTTCTACAGTGCTTTTATTTAATGCAACGTGTAGAACCTGAACATCTTTTGCAGCATCCTTGCCTCTAGACTTGACGTTTCCACTTCTCTAGCCATAATCATTATTGAACAGTGACGTCACTTTCTTCAAAACGTCAGTTTAAGACGTGCGTGCATCAGTTTCATGATTACTTCTCAACTTCCAAGGGCGGGAAACGGCGGAAGCCATAACTTCTCTCTTTGGAAAACCAAACGCAGTCCAATCAATCATTAACAATTTAAAAACCACCCTTCAGTATCTCAGTCTATATAAAGGGTCTAATATTGCCTTCATTCCTTCATTCATGCGCTTTCTCTTCAAACCAAACACAGAAAAAGAAAACACACAACTTCTTTCTCAAAAAAAAAATTTTCTTTTTCTTGCAATGGCTGAACCTCTTTCCTTTAACAACATCAAAGCCCTCATCAAGGGTGAGTTCAGACTCTCTGAGGATGAACTTGTTCGTAACTTCATCAACATCGAAACCCTCTTTGTCAACCAAGAACTAGACTTCTATTTTGAAGAAGTCTTGGAGGGTGCTATCTACCCCAACATGGTGGCAGAATTCTGGATGAATGCGTCTTTACGCATAGATCCTGAAGGTAGGACCACCATTGATTCTGAAATTCGACACGCTCGTCTTAGCATCACTCCCACCACTATTGCCAACCTAATAAGATGCAATAACTCTGGGGCAACTTTTGATGACAACAGTTTCAGCATGACTACTCATCTCATGTTGAGAACTCTTATGGACAACGATCACTTCAGTGCCAAAGTCATCCGGATCTGGCACCAGATGCTCGTGGGAAACTTCCAACCTTGGAGGATCGATGAAAACAACATCATGGTTGAAGACTTGGAGTTTATCCTCTGTGGTCTTCGAGGGAGGAAAATTAACATTCCTTTGATGATCTTTAAAGGACTTGTTAAAGTTGTCTCTATTGGTGTTGACCGTCGAGAGAGTGTGACCTGTCTTCCATACGGGAGACTCCTCTGTTACATTTTCCTTAAGAAAGGTGTAGTGAGGAGGATGCGCAATTCTGGAGCCAGGGATATGTTCGAAGCTGAACCCTCGCCTGTGCTGTCCTTGGAAGGTTTAGACCAAAGGATTAACTAGCAAGTTTTTACCTTAGGTTTTTTTTTTATGCCTTCTTTTCTTTTGTAATCTCAGATCCTGTTCTTTGGATCCTTTTGTAATGCATATACTCTTATGCTTTGAATGAAAATATTTTGGTGTCTCCTTAGACTCTTTTCCTTCCATTTAACAATTTATTCTAATTGTAAAGCCATTTTGATCAATGTGGCGTGTATGTTTTGACTCATGCCTGACCATTTTGGCTTTTCGTAGTACCCTGAGTATCTACGTTTTTGCAATCTTTACTTCGTACATACTTGGTTTATATTTCTTCAAATATTTCCCGTTTACTCTTAAGATCCTACGATCTTCTGCTAATTCTTCAATTTCGTAAGCATTGTTCGAGAATATTTTTAAGATTCGAAAGGGTCCTTCCCAATGTGGGGACCATTTACCAAGTGCCTGATTCTTTCGATCTACAGGTAAAATAACTTTCCAAACTAAGTCATTATTAACAAAAGTTTTACCTTTCACCTTTTTATTGTATGCTCTGGACACTCTTTCCTTTTGCCTTTTTATCATTTCCAGTGCTCGAAGTCTGTCTTCGTCCAAATCTACTAACTCATTCATCATTAACTCCCAGTACACGTTGGGAGGAATGTCTGCTTGTCTTTGTATTCTTACCGATTGCAAACATATCTCAATTGGGAGTACTGCATCATGTCCAAACGTCAACTGGAAAGGAGTTGTATTTGTAGCTTCTTTTGGAGATGTTCGACAAGCCCAGAGTGCTTGATCTAAAGTCTTATGCCAGTTCTTAGGTTTCTTTCCTACATGTTTCTTAATAAGGCCAATTATTATTTTGTTTGCTGCTTCAACCTGTCCATTTGCTTGAGCGTAGTAAGGCGTAGAAGTAAATAACTTGAAACCTATTTCTCTGGCAAAGTCTTGCATTTTTCGTCCAGTAAAGACTGATCCCTGATCGGTTGTTATACTTTCTGGGATTCCAAACCTATATATAATGTGTTTCTGAATAAACTCAATCACAGCCTCTTGATCCACATTTGCCAGTAGTATTGCTTCGACCCATTTTGTGAAATAGTTTGTTCCTACCAAAATGTACCTTTGACCTTTAGATGACTTGGGGTGAATTTCTCCAATCAAATCTAATGCCCATCCCCTGAAAGGCCACGGTTTTACTATCGTACTTAATTCGTTTGCTGGAGCGTGTTGGATACCTGCATGTTCTTGGCACTTTTGGCACCCTTTCGCAAACTCTATGCAATCCTTTAACATCGAAGGCCAATACATCCCATAACGAAACAAGAGCTATTTCATTTTGTGCCCTGCTTGATGTGCACCACATGCCCCACTATGTACGTTCGAAAGAGCCAAGTACGCTTCTGCTTCGCCCAAGCATTTCAACAATACCCCTTCAGGAGTTTTCTTGAACAATTCATTTCCCATCAGAAAATATGACAAGGCTCTGTACTTTATTTTCCTGTCTGTATCCGTCGAAGGATTTTTCAGGTAGTTAATAATTGGACTCCTCCAATCTGTGTCTGCCAACGAGTCTATATTTAGTACTTCAAATTGTTCTTTGGAGGCATAACCCAATTGTGAGTTCTCTAGATCGCTTGGCGAAAGTTTAGTAAACATTGCTCTTCCTCTTACTTCAATCAATTCTTCCAACTTTCCTTTTGATACTTTATATCCTGAAGCTAATTGTGCCAAGTCGTTTGCTTCCTGGTTATTCACCCTTGATACGTGTTTTAATTCCACATATTCGAATTTCTTGAGTAGCCTATTTGCAATGACAAAATACATGATCAAATTCTCTTTGATACACTTGTATTCCTTTGTCAATTGCTTGATGACCAATTCGGAGTCTCCTTTAATTTCGACTCTGGTTGCCCCCAATTCTAACAAAGCCTCAAGTCCAGCAATTAATGCTTCGTATTCAGCTTCATTGTTGGAGCATAATGGACCTTCGATTTTATAGTTGAGCTTTGTTGGAATTCCATCAGGAGAAATTATCAACATTCCAACTCCAGTACCCTCTCTATGCGTTGAACCATCAAAGTATAACTTCCAAGGTTTTAAGTCCACATAATGCTGATGATTCTCAACCACCGCATGGTCGACAATGAAGTCTGACACAATTTGACCTTTCATTGCCTTGAGAGGCTGAAATATTAATGAATATTCAGTAAGGGCCAAAGCCCATTTGCCAATTCGACTATGTAGTATTGGCTTAGATTGTGAAGACAAGCTTCTTCAAGGGTTTTTGATGAAGACAAAACATCACCATAGCTTTTGGCAAAGGACTTGGATCAAGAATTCTCTCAATATACAAGTTTAATCTTCAATATATCTTGATCAATTGTAAGGTAAATAAGTTAAAGAAAAACTCACTTAGATATAATTGTGTAATCAATGGAAATATCACACATAACATGCATTGCATTTAAAAGGCTTTTGGTAAAACTCATTTCAACATAAAAAGTTTTTTTCAAAGTGTTTTTTGGTTTTGTAGTTGAAGTAATCGGTTACTGAAGCTTTGGTAACCGGTTACTGAGTTTCTCAAAAGATCTCTCTCTGGTTTTTGTATGGGTAATCGATTACCCTAGTTTCAGTAATCGGTTACCCTGTTAAAAATTTGAAAATATGAACGTTGCAATTGGGTAACCGGTTACCCTACTTCTGGTAACCGATTACTGCTGAAGCATCACATCTTTTCATTATTTCTTCAGCCATACGAAATTTCTTTTTAGCCATGAGTTTGCATCTTTTTGAAAATGTTTTTGCAGCCTTTTGGAAGGGTGTTTTATCATATATAAAGGCTTCTTTATTCCTTTTGAAAAACATACATACTATCATTTTTTCATAATCATTTTGTTGTGCTCTTGCTCTCAAATTTCCATTGTGTTCAAACCTCTTTAAAGAAAATTTTCAGCATACACTTTCATATACTTAGAAAATTTTCTTCATCATTTCCATTGAATACATAATAACCTATTGTGAGAAAACTTTACTTATTACCAAATATATTCAATCACTTGTAATTCTTTATGTTTGTATTGATTACATCTTATTGTTCCAAGTGTGGATATAAGATTGTAAGGTTGTAACCTTGTTGTCCATAGTTTTGGAAACAAGAGGTATCCTTAGGGAGGGTGTTCTCTTAAGGACTTATTGAAATCCAAGAAGGGTGTTCTTGGTGGTTGTCTCTTTAGAAGGACTAGGAAGAGTCTTGTAAGAGTCATAACATTATAGTAAAATCTCTTGCTTGTTGGCAAGGGGACTGGAGTACTCTCGATCTGTGAGGGGAACCAGTATACATCGTGTGTTCATTTACTTTCCGCTTTTATTGCTTTCAACACACTCAACAAGATCATAAAAGAATAAAAGAACAAAAATCTACCATCACCTAATTCACCCCCCTCTTAGGCGCACATATTAACTTACAATTGGCATCAGAGCAAGTTATAGGTAACTTGTTCCTAAAGATCCATAATGACTTCCGCAAATCAAAATCCAGTTTTCAAAGATGGTGGTAGTAACAACAAACCTCCATTGTTTTGTGGTGAATATTTTGACTTTTGGAAAATCCGAATGAAGGCTCATTTAGAATCACAAGGAGAAGAAGTATGGGAGGCTGTCATACAAGGTCCTCATGTTCCTGTAACTGTCGTTAACGGTGTTGGATCGGATAAACCTAAAGCATCATGGGATGATAACGATAGAAAGAGGGTTCTTGCTGACAAAAAAACGGTCAATCTTCTTCAAGGTGCTCTTTGTATGGATGAATTTTTCCGAGTATCGGGATGTACAACAGCAAAAGAAATATGGGATACTCTTGTAGAAACTCATGAAGGTACCACTGAAGTTAAAAGATCAAGATTGAATACTCTAAGTCAAGAATATGAAATGTTTAGAATGAAGCCCGGAGAAACTATTCTTGATTTACAAAAACGATTCGTACATTTGACAAATCACTTGAAGGCACTTGGTAAAACCATCACTACCGAAGAACTTAATCTTAAGGTGCTCAGATCATTAACTAGAGAATGGCAACCAAAAGTAACAGCGATATCCGAGAAAAAGAATCTATCTAGAATGACTTCCGCAACATTGTTCGGTAAACTTCAAGAATATGAGACGGAACTTGGAAGATTAGAAAAGCATGAAAACTTAGAGAAGAAATCGAAAGGCATTGCATTAAAGGTAGATTCAAAGGAAAGCAAAATGAAAGATACATCGGATGAAGATGAAAACTTCATGCTTCTTGTAAAAAGGTTAGGCAAATTTTTTCGTAATAAAAATAATATTGATAATGCTAACTATGTCAAAAGGAAGAAATTCTCAAAGCATAAGGATAAAGAAGTATCCACTTCATCACAATAAGTAACATGCTATGAATGTGGGAAACAAGGACACATAAAGCCGGAATGTCCAAAACTTTCTAAGAAGAATGGATTCAAAGGCAAGAAGGAATTCAAAACGAAAAGGGCCTACATAGCATGGGAAGATAATGAAGTAAGTTCTTCATCAGACTCCGATAGTGACGAAAGTGCAAATCTAGCATTAATGGCATCACACCACTCCGATGACGAAGAAGGCGAGGTTAGTTACGATGATTCTCTTTTTAATAATGGTGCACAAGGTGCAATAAATGAATTATTAAATGAGTGTAAAATTCTCTATAAAACTATCTCATCTCAAAAGAAAATAATATCATCTTTAGAAGAAAAGGTTAAAACAATTGAAGATGACAAAGAAAAAATGATTAGTGTTCAAGAAGAGAATGTTGCATGCAAGAATTGTGAATCACTCTCTTTTCAAATTGTTCAATTAAAAAGAGTCCTAGAAAGATATGAAAAGGGACAAATTGGTCTAGAAGGTATCCTTAGTCAACAAAGGTATTCTAATGATAGAAGTGGGCTTGGTTATTCAAAGTTCTCGAAATCAAGTTCTAACAAAACCATTTTTGTTAAGGCTAGTGACCAAACACCTAAAGAGAAAATTAACAAGCCTAAAATGGTTCATCATCATACTAATAAATCCTATGTTCATAACAAGAAACCACATGTTCCTTATGTTCCTAAAAAGAAATCTTATGTTCCTAGATATAGAAGTAATTTTGAACCTACTTGTTTTTATTGTGGTATTATTGGTCACACACCCAATGCTTGTTATGTAAGAAACTTTAGTGTACCTAGTGGACATTATGTATGGGTGAAGAAAGGAACTAACTATGATGGACCCAAAGCCACTTGGGTACCTAACAAAACTTAATTTGTTTTGCAGGCTTGCTTGAAGACCACTTCAAACCTATGGTATCTAGATAGTGGTTGTTCAAAGCATATGACGGGAGACCTAAACCAATTTTCAGATCTAAGGTTAAAGGCCAAGGGTTTTGTCACTTATGGAGACAACAATAAGGGAAGAATTCTTGGCAAAGGCAAAGTTGGTGCACCACCTTTCACATCCATTGAAGATGTTCTTTATGTTGAAGGACTAAAGCATAATCTTCTAAGCATTAGCCAACTTTGTGACAAAGGCTTCAAGATCAAATTCACTAAGGAGGAATGCTTGATCATCGATGAAGTCACCAATGAGGTAAAACTCAAAGGTACAAGAATTAATAATATTTTTATGATTTCTTTAAATGATTTATCTTTGAAAGTAAAATGTCTTTTGGTAAACAATAATAATGATTCATGGCTATGGCATAAAAGAGCAGCCCATATTCATATGGATCATTTAAATAAGTTAACCAAACATGATCTTGTTATTGGCTTACCTAAGATAAAGTTTGTCAAAGATAAATTATGTGATGCATGTCAAAAGGGAAAGCAAACCAAATCATCTTTCAAATCAAAGAATGTGGTGACTACAACAAGACCACTTCAATTATTGCATATGGATTTATTTGGTCCATCAAGGACAAGAAGCTTCGGAGGTAATGTATACGCTTTAGTTATTGTTGATGATTATTCTAGATATTCTTGGACTTTGTTTCTTGTGCAGAAAAGTGATGCTTTTAAAGCCTTTAAAAAGTATGCAAAACAAATCCAAAATGAGAAGTCATTAAAGATTGTATCCATAAGAAGTGATCATGGTGGAGAATTTCAAAATGCATCATTTGAAGAATTTTGTGAAGAACATGGTATCTCTCATAATTTTTCAGCACCAAGAACTCCACAACAAAATGGAGTAGTTGAAAGGAAAAATAGGTTTCTAGTGGAACTTGCAAGAACAATGCTTAGTGATGCAAATCTTCCTAAATACTTTTGGGCGGATGCGGTTAGTACGGCATGTTATGTCGGAAATCGAGTGATTATTAGACCTATCTTAAAGAAGACTCCATATGAACTCTTCAAAGGAAGAAAGCCGAACATTGCTCACTTTCACATTTTTGGATGCAAGTGCTTTGTTCTCAACAATGACAAAGACAATCTTGGTAAGTTTGATGAGAACTCCGACGAAGGTATATTTCTTGGTTATTCTCTTTCTAGTAAAGCATATAGAATTTATAATAAAAGAACTTTAACTATTGAAGAATCTATGCATGTATCGTTTGATGAGACTAACACCTCCAAGGAGGAAATAGTTGTTTGTGATGATGATGATTCTTTAGATTTACCCCCGGAAGAACTTTCAAATGAAACAATTGTGAAGGCGCCGGAAGTTCAACAAGAAAGTGTTCAACAAGAAAGCATACAACAAGAATCAAACACCAATGATCTACCAAAAGAATGGAGAACTCATAGAGATCATCCTATTGACAAAGTTATTGGTGATATTAGTCAAGGAGTTTCAACAAGATTAAATCTCAAAGATGCTTGCCTACACATGGCTTTTGTTTCACAAATAGAACCATCCAAGGTATCTCAAGCACTAGAAGATGATCAATGGATTCTTGCCATGCAAGAAGAGTTAAATCAATTCGAGCGAAACGATGTTTGGGAACTTGTTCCTAATCCGGGAAACAAACGCATCATTGGAACCAAATGGGTATTCAAGAATAAGATGGACGAAAATGGTATAATTACTCGAAACAAGGCAAGATTAGTAGCACAAGGGTACAATCAAGAAGAAGGTATTGACTTTGAAGAAACCTTTGCTCCGGTAGCTAGATTGGAGGCGATAAGATTACTTCTTGCGTATGCATGCTCATTAGACTTTGAACTTTTCCAAATGGATGTAAAAAGTGCTTTTCTCAATGGTATCATCAATGAAGAAGTTTATGTAAAGCAACCTCCCGGGTTTGAAGACTACAAGAATCCTACTCATGTCTTCAAACTAAAGAAAGCTTTATATGGACTAAAACAAGCACCAAGGGCTTGGTATGATCGATTAAGTACCTTCCTAATCGAAAAAGGGTTTGTAAAGGGTAAAGTAGATACTACTCTCTTCATTAAAAAATCCAATCGTCATACTTTACTTGTACAAATTTATGTAGATGATATTGTTTTTGGGTCAACTAATCATGAAATGTGTAAGGAGTTCTCTTCAATGATGCAAGGAGAATTTGAAATGTCCATGATGGGAAAATTAAACTTCTTCCTAGGTCTCCAAATCAAACAACTCAAGCATGGAATCTTCATCAATCAGTCAAAATATTGCAAAGAACTAATCAAGAAATTTGAGATGGAAAATAGTAAAGATAGTGCAACACCAATGGGATCTGGCACCTACCTTGATCCAGATGAACCAGGCAATCCTGTCAACATCACAAAATATCGTGGAATGATCGGCTCACTTTTATACTTAACGGCAAGTCGACCAGATATGATGTTTAGCGTCTGCTTATGTGCCAGATTTCAAGCCAACCCTAAGGAATCTCACCTTGCAGCAGTCAAACGAATCATTAAATATCTAAAAGGAACAACCAATGTCGGCTTATGGTATCCTAAAGGTAGTATGAATACTTTAGTTGGTTATTCTGATGCTGACTATGCAGGTTGTAAAACTGATCGCAAAAGCACTAGTGGAACATGTCATATTTTGGGAATTGCTCTAGTGTCATGGTCATGCAAGAAACAAGCAAGTGTGGCTCTTAGTACTGCTGAGGCTGAATATATTGCAGCCGGAAGTGGATGTGCTCAAATCTTATGGCTCAAACAACAACTGCTTGACTATGGTTTAAACCTTGGTTGTATTCCTCTAAGATGTGATAACACAAGCGCGATCAACATAACAAAAAATCCAGTGATGCACTCCCGCACAAAACACATAGATATCAGACATCATTTTATACGGGATCACGTGTTCAAAGGTGACGTTGAGATAACTTTTGTAGATACGCAAAATCAACTTGCAGATATTTTCACAAAGCCGCTTCCGAAGGATGCTTTCTATAAAATCCGTCGAGAGCTTGGCATTCTGGATGAAAGTGATCTAGCCTAAATCTTCACCAAAATATTAATGTGCTTTCTTTCTATGCTTATCATGTTTTTCCTATGTTTATTTTATGTATTTTTTGCATTTTTTGCATAAGTAATCGGTTACCCAGATTGGAGTAATCGGTTACCCTGGGCATTTTGCGCAAAAAAATAGTGTTTTATTTTGAGTAATCGGTTACCCAGATGAGAGTAATTGGTTACCCTGGGAGTTTTGCGCAAAAATTGTTTTTTTCACTTTGAGTAACCGGTTACCTAAACCCCAGTAACCGATTACCCGGCGTCCAGCTCTGTTTTGTTCACGTTTTTAGGTTATTTAAATGTGTTTTTACTTTATTTTTTCTCCTATATTGCATATGTGGCATACATGCATGCATCATATTTTTTAATTTATTTCCTCTCTCCTCAAATCTCCTTTTTATCTCTTCCACCTACCTCTCATAAACTTCATTCAACTCATTCAAACCTCTCATAACTTTCACATTCAATACATTCAACCTTCACATAACTCTCACATTAACAACTCTCAAATTCCCATAAACTCTACCTATTATATAATACCTCAAACCTTCCATAACCTAACATCTCTATCATTTTCTCCAAACCCTAACTTTCATCATGAGATCTTCAAGAAGCAACAAGCATATGGATGGAGATTCTTCAAGGCATCCGGCAGCACCTTCCTTGAAAGCTCGACGTCTCACCTTCAATGTCCGCAAGAGACCTCTAATGGCAACAAAGTATGGTATGTTGCATAAATTTCCTAACACTAGTTTCCAATTTCCGGAATTGCTTAGATATCAAAAAGTGGATAGATTTGTTAGTGACCATGGAGAAATATATGCGGATTTAGTGAAAGATTTTTATTGTTCTTTTGAAATTGGGAATGATCTATCTTTGTCTAGTGAGGTTCAAGGGAAACA
This sequence comes from Vicia villosa, assembly GCF_029867415.1. Lineage (NCBI taxonomy): Eukaryota > Viridiplantae > Streptophyta > Magnoliopsida > Fabales > Fabaceae > Vicia > Vicia villosa. The sequence continues at coordinate 103,018,204 of NC_081180.1, read as the reverse complement.
AATTTCCATGACCTTAGAAGAATTTAGGGAGTTTTCAACTATTCCTACTACTGACTTAGCTATCCTTCACGGTATGTTACCTCCATGGGAGAACTATACTAGGTATGGCTACTTTTATGACATTTCAAGAGAATCGGTTAGGGAGAGTTTCGCGGCCAAGGCTAACACGGCGGACCGTTTGGTTTTACCGGCAAAGAATTTAACCGTAAGTGATCGAGTGCTTCACTTTTTCATTAGCTATATTTTGATTCCAAAACACTCTAACCACTCTCAAGTGAGTGATACCGAGTTGATGATTATGTTTGCGGTCAAAAACCGCATTAAACTTGATTGGGCAACTATGATTTTAAGGAATATGGAACATCAACTCAAATTGACGGGTGGCCTACCCTATGCTAGAATGATTTCTCGCCTTTTGCCTCAATTTGATATTGCTCTAAGAAGGGAACCTAAAATCATGATGACTAATGACAATGAGATCGACACTTCAACCATTACCAAAAATACCGGCATTTTTCAAAACCGGGAAGGTCGGTTTGTTTATCGAGATGTTGAACCACAATAACCAAATGTTCACTACCAACCTCCCGATATACCCGAAGGAGGATACACAAATGAAGCTATCTACAACCTTCAAATGTTAACCTACAACAAGGTGTGTGCTATGGACACCTATATGATCAACCGGTTTAACAACATGCAACTCCAAATAGATATGCTTCACAACCAAAATGAAGAGGAAGAAGAGGAGGAAGAGGAAGAGAACATGGATGAGCAAGAATAGTCATTTCATTTCATATTATCATTTAGCTTATGTTTTATCATCATTGTTTGTTCTACTTTTATGTTATTTTCATCAAAGTTGGGTGTTTAAATTTCATGTTCTAAAAACAATGTTTGCATTATGTTAGTATGTTTTGAATTATTAAATTTGAGTTATGTTTGGTTTCAAAATATCGTCTATATTCTTTGTAATTTTTATGCACTCTAACTTTTATTAGTCTTTCTTTCCTTTTTGTTAATGACAAAGGGGGAGAAAGATCTCAAAATTATATGATTGCTTTTACTAACCATATGTAGCTCAAGAAGCTCAAGAATACTTAATTTTCAAAATCAAGAAATACTCTTACATAAAGGGGGAGTATTGGTGATAGGGGGAGCAAAAGTCAATCATAAGGCAAAAGCAATATTATTCATATTTTCATCTAAGATTGGTTTGTCATCATCAAAAAGGGGGAGAATGTGAAGACAAGCTTCTTCAAGGGTTTTTGATGAAGACAAAACATCACCATAGCTTTTGGCAAAGGACTTGGATCAAGAATTCTCTCAATATACAAGTTTAATCTTCAATATATCTTGATCAATTGTAAGGTAAATAAGTTAAAGAAAAACTCACTTAGATATAATTGTGTAATCAATGGAAATATCACACATAACATGCATTGCATTTAAAAGGCTTTTGGTAAAACTCATTTCAACATAAAAAGTTTTTTTCAAAGTGTTTTTTGGTTTTGTAGTTGAAGTAATCGGTTACTGAAGCTTTGGTAACCGGTTACTGAGTTTCTCAAAAGATCTCTCTCTGGTTTTTGTATGGGTAATCGATTACCCTAGTTTCAGTAATCGGTTACCCTGTTAAAAATTTGAAAAATATGAACGTTGCAATTGGGTAACCGGTTACCCTACTTCTGGTAACCGATTACTGCTGAAGCATCACATCTTTTCATTATTTCTTCAGCCATACGAAATTTCTTTTTAGCCATGAGTTTGCATCTTTTTGAAAATGTTTTTGCAGCCTTTTGGAAGGGTGTTTTATCATATATAAAGGCTTCTTTATTCCTTTTGAAAAACATACATACTATCATTTTTTCATAATCATTTTGTTGTGCTCTTGCTCTCAAATTTCCATTGTGTTCAAACCTCTTTAAAGAAAATTTTCAGCATACACTTTCATATACTTAGAAAATTTTCTTCATCATTTCCATTGAATACATAATAACCTATTGTGAGAAAACTTTACTTATTACCAAATATATTCAATCACTTGTAATTCTTTATGTTTGTATTGATTACATCTTATTGTTCCAAGTATGGATATAAGATTGTAAGGTTGTAACCTTGTTGTCCATAGTTTTGGAAACAAGAGGTATCCTTAGGGAGGGTGTTCTCTTAAGGACTTATTGAAATCCAAGAAGGGTGTTCTTGGTGGTTGTCTCTTTAGAAGGATTAGGAAGAGTCTTGTAAGAGTCATAACATTATAGTAAAATCTCTTGCTTGTTGGCAAGGGGACTGGAGTACTCTCGATCTGTGAGGGGAACCAGTATACATCGTGTGTTCATTTACTTTCCGCTTTTATTGCTTTCAACACACTCAACAAGATCATAAAATAATAAAAGAACAAAAATCTACCATCACCTAATTCACCCCCCCTCTTAGGCGCACATATTAACTAACATAGATAACATATGTTTAATAACATCACAATGAGATGAAACGTAAACATCAACTGGCTTTATATAATACTTAAGTTTGATACAGGAGAAATACAAACAAAGGAAGAGCTTTTCTATATCAGTATATCTAGTCTCTGCATCATTGAGTACTCTACTTAAGTAATAAATGGCTCTTTCGATGCCATTCTCATCTTCTTGGGCCAGCATGCTGCCTATTGTTTTATCTGACGCTGAAATGTATAGGCGCATGTGCTTCTTCCCATTTGGGGGAGACAGAATTGGTGGAAAAGTCAAGTATTGCTTTATCTGATCGAAAGCTTCTTGATGTTCAGCACGCCATTCGAATTTTCCTTGCTTAAGCCGTAGTAGAGGTGAGAAAGCTTGTGTGCGTCCACTCAAGTTAGAGATAAATCTCCTTAAGAAATTTATCTTACCCAATAATGATTGTAGTTCTTTCTTCGTGGATGGAGACTTGGTTTCCCTAATGGCTTTTGTCTTATTCTGGTTAATTTCTATCCCTTTTTTGTGGACTACGAAACCCAAGAAATCACCTGCCTGCACAAAGAAAACACATTTGAGGGGGTTCATCTTCAAGCCATATTTCCTCATTCTTTCGAATGATTGGCTCAGATGATCGAGATGACTCATACCCGAGGTAGATTTTACCACAATGTCATCTATATATACTTGCATGAATGTTTCTATAAAGTCATGAAATATAGAATTCATTGCCCTTTGATAAGTTGCCCCATCATTTTTTAAACCAAAAGGCATCACAACCCATTCGTAAGTGCCTATTGCCCCTGGGCAACAAAATGCTGTTTTGAATACATCATCTTCTGCTATAAAGATTTGATTGTACCCCGAATATCCATCCAACATGCTCAAATACTCAAAACCTGCGGCTGAGTCTACTAGCATCTCTGCTACAGGCATGGGATACTCGTCTTTAGGAGTAGCTGCATTAAGGTCACGAAAGTCTATGCATACTCTTAATGAGCCATTCTTTTTAATTACAGGTACTATATTAGCTATCCATTCAACATACCTTGTAGTTTGGATAAATTTGCAACGCAAGAGCCTTTCGACCTCTGCTTTAATCTTCGAGTGAATCTCTGGCGCGAATCTTCTGGGAGTTTGCTTTATAGGCTTCTTCCCTTCTTTTATTGGTAATTTTAATTCGACTAAGTCTCTTCCTAGACCAGGCATCTCATCATAATCCCAAGAAAAACAATCTCTGTTTTCTTTCAGCATTTTGATGACCGTTGCTTTTAATTCTGGTTCTAATTTCGCGCTGATATATGTTATCCTTTTTTGATCATTGTCTCCAAGATTTACTTCTTCAAGTGGATCTTGGGCCAACATCTTTATGTTCGACGCCATTGGGTCTTTTTCGAATCCCAAAGGTTCCTCGTCGTATATTGCATCCAACCTTTGATTTGGTTCTTCTCTTATGATCTCTTCATCTGGAGCCGTGTTTTCAGAGAGTTCGAAACTCGTACGTATCTCCAATTCTGTTATTCCTTCTTTGGTTAGAACTGCATCTATCTTTGTATTTGATAGTTCGGCTTCGAGAGCCGCCTTCCTTTTGTTCTCGGCCACATAAGCCGAAATCTTTTCGAAGAACGAAGACTCAGACATGATTAATATCATCGTCCCAGCCTGTTGGCCGTAATGTCGGATAATTCTCCAATGGTGCTGTATCTGCTGGACCATCCATGATCTCTCTATCCCATTGGAATCCATTTGGGTGTAAAGTTAAATAGTACAATGCATTTTTATTTGGGGTATACATCTCTTCTGCAGCATGACAAGGGCCTATGTTTGCTAGGTTCCTATCGAAGTTGGTTTTATTCACCTGGTTGACTTCAGCCATGTAGTAACTCTGATCACCTTCGATATTCTCCACTATACCATCTTCTCTCCAAATTGTCACCCTCTGATGCATTGTTGAGGGCACAGCTGCTACCCCATGAATCCATTCCCTACCAAGCAAAAGGTTGTAGTTTGCTTTTGCTGGTATAACCATGAACATGGTTGGCCTGGTAACTGAGCCTACTGTCAAATTGACCTGAATGACTCCCAGTGTTTGCCCTATTTTGCCTTCGTAGTTAGATAAGACCATGTTATGTGGCCTTATATCCGTATCGAACATACCAATTCTTTTTAGCATGTATTGAGGCATTAGGTTCACTGCTGCTCCCCCATCAACTAGGACTTTATTAATGCCAACGTTCTCAATCTTAGCCCTGATATAGAGTGGCTTCAAATGATTTCGCATACCCTCATCAGGCCTTTCGAAGAAAGCATTCTGTTCTTCTACTGCACCATTATTCAACACATAGTAACACACAGGTCTGTGTTTTGCCATTTCTTCGATATCAGCCTCTTCACAGTCTTCCACTTCAGTTTCCTGATTAAACTCGTGAGGGAGTACGGAAACAACATTGCAATTCAAGTTTATAGATGATACTCCATCAGAATCAAAATCATTTGTCATTCTATCCTCTTCTTTCCAGGAATTTGAACGCATCTTTTCTTCTTCATCCAAGAGTTTTTCAGCTTCGAATAATCTGCGTTCCACCGGAGGTTTGTTTGACTTTGCCCCCTGATATGGGACTTGGTTGCTACTAGATTCTCCAGTTTCTCTTGGCCTGTATTCCTTCTGAGCCTTTTTTATTCTCTGATGCCTTCTCCACTGGGATCGAGACATAGGATTTTTTCCTTTATAATTCTCTAATCGATACGCCTCTCGACTGGGTCTTTGAAATTGTTTCCTATATGCCATTGCAGTTCTACCACCTTGGTCCCAACTTCGCCATTTGTTGGTTCTTGCATCAGCTTGCACCCACCTATCCCTGGGTGCATCTGCAGGGATTTTGAAAGTTACCCTTCGAGCTCTGGGGTGTGGGCTATCAGGCCTCTTTGTTGGAGTCCATATGTCGAAACCATACAGGTTAGGACGCAACCCATGAGTTTCTCGACTCATGTAGCAGTACACACGTTCGAATGATCGTGCTAGTATTTCATCATAGACTGCCCCACATCTGGGGCACAGAGCAACTTCAGTGTTTCCTTTGTGGCATCTGACCAAAAATCCTACTAAGCTTTCCTCCATCCTTGGGTACAGTTGTAGTAGGGGATTTGGCTCTCTTCCTGGGTGTTCCCATCTTTCGCGTCGAGCCCTTTTGAAGTTGGCTTCGACCCTTCGATTCAGCATGATCGAACACCTTGGACACATCCATTGCTTACCACCATTTCTCTCGTGGAAATTCCAAAGATATTCTTTGAGGCTTTCGGTTTTTGGAGGAACTTCGATGCCCCCATTTTGCCTCGTCAGCCATGTCTCTAGTTCGCCAAACTCAGACACTGGGCGTCTGGCGCTGACCATGTTAACCGCTGCTGGAGGAACTTCAGAGATCTGGATTTTCTGGAGTTTCATCCTGAGGTCTTCAGTGGCCTCACTGTTCTCTTCCTTCGATGCTTCAATTATTTCTGTCTTGGAAGATTCTTCAACATCAGTGTTGAAGACTATGTCACCATTTAGGCTTTCAGTAGCCTGCTTTCCATTGAACATTGTTTTAGTTTCCACAACTTCAACTTCAGATGCCTCCACCATGTTGATATCTTCTACCTCACAGAGGCTAGCGTCAGCAATGTTCAGGGGATTGGTATCGACCCTCATATGACTCTTGGTCTTGTCAGCAAACTTCAACCTTCCATCATTGAGAGCATTTTGAATTAGATCCCTGAAAAGGAAACATTGAGAAGTTTTATGGCCTAAAAACCCATGATATTTACAAAAACCTCTTTTCTTCCGTTGTTCCAACGGAGGAATTTTGGAATTTGGAGGTAGTATCATTTGGCCATCTTTTACCAATAAATCAAATATTTCATCACACTTGGTAATGTCGAATGTATAAGTTTTCTTAGGGAACCTATCATTCTTATCGTTTTCTACTGGGTTTTTTCCATTTGCAGGATTTAGCAATTTGCAGGCATAAGGTGGCGCTTCTTTCAATTCAGCCAAGTCTATTTCGACTTCTTCAGGGCTATATGAGTCATTGAAAGACTCATCATCAGCGTCCTCGGCTTCGACGTACGCTACTCTTTCCTTCTTATAACTTTTATTCGCCCTAACTCTTTCTGCCTTCATGCGTTCGACCTGTCGAACCCTGTCTGCTAATTGGGCCATGTCCCTAAGGTATTGGGTATCTAGTTTCTTTCTTATTGAATAATCTAGACCACCCGCAGCCATTTCGACAAGTTCATGCTCTGGGACTGTTGTAAAACACCTTGATTTCAACAGACGGAACCTATTCAAGTAGTCATCAATTGTTTCTGTGAATTTTCTTTTAACACTGGCCAATTCTTTCAAACTTATCTTAGTTTGGCCCATATAGAATTGCTCATGGAAAAGCCTTTCTAAGTATGCCCATGCATCTATTGAATTTGGTGGCAAAGTAGTAAACCAAACGAAGGCATTCTTTGTCAGCGAACTAGGGAAATATTTAATCCTTAAATCCTCGTTTCCCGCTAAGTCTCCTGCTTCTGTCAAATATCTAGCAATATGTTCCACCGTTGACTCATTAGTTTCGCCTGAAAATTTTGTAAATTTGGGTACCTTAGTGCCCCTAGGCAATTCCGCCTGCATGATATAATCTGATATAGGGGATGTATAATTTGGGCGTCTAAGTCTAGTACTAAGGCCATTATTGGCCATAACCCTTTCTATCATGGCAGTTAAGTTATTTTCTGTAGCCAGATTTTCTCTTCTGACTCTTTGGACAACCTCATCTAGGTGTTCGTTCCTACCCACAATCCTTAATCTGGGTCGCTCCTCCTCCGTTTCCTGTCGAACGGGGACGGTTCCTTGATTTGAAGCCTCTAAGTTAATTACTGGAGTTCCTTCGAACGTCTCTGTTCTTCGTGAGGGGCCTACATCCCTAGTGGCTGTCCTAGATGACGGAACTATATCTTGCACACGTTCCAAAATGGGCCTCTCTTCTTGATTCGAAGGCTGTTTATCTTTCCTTTTAGGTGGTGTTACTCCCATGAACTCTGCCATTCGATTCATTTGAGATGATATCTTTTGGAAAATCTCCACGTTTTCTCTATTTGTAGTAGTAACATTTGCCATTAGTGGGCTTAAAACTGAAGTCAATTCTCTGGCCAAAACCCCTACCATATCATGGTTGCTTGCATCCGTTTCTTGTCGAAATGCTGCTTGGTTATTTGTGGTAAAGTGGGGCACCTGGGTAGAAAAACTAGTGTTGTGTGCACTTCGACCCACTGAACTAACATTCGGTGAAAATGTCGCATTGTTAGTTGGGGCATATATAGGTCCTGCCCCTCGTACGCCTGTTCCATATGGGTATGGCATTCCATATGAACTATTTGGTCTCCATTCGAAAGTAGAATTCGTGCCTTGACCAGACAAATTATTTGCAGCATTTGTTGATGAAAACAGTACGTCTTCTGGACTTGTGGATGAGGGTGCGGTTGTCGACACTGAAACTGGAGTAGTCCCTGAGGGTCCTGTATTAGTTTCAGGCATAGCCTGGGAATTATCTGCAGGTCTCGATCCATTCGACCCGTTGCATCCCGTGTTCCTTGAGTGGAAGTCGAATTTTCCGCTCCTGATCCTGAACCTGGTGGGGGATCTCGATCACCCCCTGCACTGGCCGTAGCGGCCATTTTCTTGTTGTACCTTCGTTTGGGAATCGGTTGTGCACTGTTCTTTAATTTACCGTTCCTAAGGTTCATACAAGGTCTTGATATTGTCTAGACAAAAATAAAGCAATTGATTAAAACAATCCGCTTGACACTGTCCCACCGGGTGTGCCAATTTGTTTACGGTGATTTCCGGTAAACAACCGCTAGTCTTCCAAACTATAATAAATATGATTTGGTTACTCGCAGGATCGACTAGATTGATCCTAGGACACATAGTCAAAAGGATTGTTATCAATGTTCATTCGAACCGTATTCATGATTCGTCTTTGTCAATAAGCATTGTTCGATTAAAGAACAAATAATCTTGATAATCACTTTGTTATATGTAAGTGTGACTTCAACGAAAAGATAAGTAACATAACATAATAACATATGAAACTAAAAGGGCTGTTAAAACGTAAAGAATCTTAAACTGCAGAAACGTTAAAGACTTTGAAAATAAATAACATGAAAGTAATTCGAAAGTAAATGATATTAAAGTAAATATACAGAAACGTAAATGGCAAGAAGTAAATGGAATGCGGTAATTCTGAAATATATTCGAAAACGAAAGATAATACACATGTATTAAAATGGTGGTGTCATACGTACATTTTCTCAGCGAACTCTTTCTCTTAACGCTTGATACTTGAGTAAATATGTGAGTGATTTGTACAAAATGAACACACAGAATCCTAACATTAAGACTCCTATTTATATTAGTTTCGACCTTAACGGTCCTACACTAATCTGCTGCCACGTCTCTCATAAGAACTTCTAGCGACGCCATCTGTTACTTGGACAGTTACGAAACCGTCTTCGAATTTCAAATCTTCCCGCCTGAGTCCGTCTTCGACGCGTGGCAGTGTATTAAAACACTACGAAAACACGCTAAGTAATAATACTTGAATATATTTATAAATTTTGTCTAAGTCCCTGAAGACACATACTTTCACTAGCTTTTAGTATTCATTATCTTCATAACGAACTTAGAAATCTTTATTCTCGAAGCATGACCATCAGTAGCCATTCTTTTATTTTTTAAGGGATGGCCATCAGTAACCATCTTTCCTTCGATTTTCCACTTCTTCGAAGGACAAATATTACAAAACGAAATCTTCAGCTAACAGTTAGTCCCTCGGCAGTGATCCACTTCGAAAAAACAAAGGGGTTTTACAAAAGGGTTTAGAAAGGCTTTCTTCAACGGGGTTTATCACGTTAGTCCCTCGGCAGTGATCCACTTCGAAAAAATAAAGGGGTTTTACAAAGGGGTTTACAAAGGGTTTCTTCAACGGGGTTTATCACGTTAGTCCCTCGGCAGTGATCCACTTCGGAAAAAACAAAGGGGTTTTACAAAGGGGTTTACAAGGGGTTTCTTCAATGGGGTTTATCACGTTAGTCCCTCGGCAGTGATCTACTTCGAGAAAAACAAAGGGGTTTTACAAAGGGTTTTACAACAAGATTTTCAAAGGGTTCATCAATTGGGTTTATCACGTTAGTCCCTCGGCAGTGATCTTCTCCAAAACATCATCAATAACACACAAAGGTTTTATTTTTTCTTTTCCAAAGCTACTAACATACTTCAACTGACAATCATGCATCATTAAACTAACATACCTCATTCATACATAATGCATATACATACATCGCTCTCATTTATTTTGAGAAGCTCACTGCATCATGCATCGCATGCATCATAACATTATGTCGCCCTCGGTTTTTTACCCTACCTCTCGCGGAGAGATACGCTAACTGACACTCTTCTCTTTTTGCTTTTGTGTTTTTGAAAATCAGAGAGTCGCCACCGAATTTTATTTTATCCAATTAAGGAAAGGTTTATAAAAGAAACAGAAAAAGACCTTTAAGAAATTCTGGGTAAGGGGGTTGGTTATACAAAGGGAAGGTATTAGCACCCTTTGTATCCATGGTTATCCATGGGCTCTTTAATTTACTTAGCTCACTTGTTTTAAATCACTTTTCTCTTGCCTTGACATGCTTGTATGTGGTTTCAAATACTTTTGCAAATTGATTTTGTAATGATCCTTGTGCGGATATATACAAAGTGTTTTATCTTTCGAAAGATGTTTTGAAAAAAAGAACGTTAACTTTGTAATGATCCTTGTTTGGATATATACCAAGTATTGTCTTTTTTTGAAAGTTTTATTTTGAAAAACAACGGTATATGAGTCATTTGTTTGTTTTGATTTGAGCAAGCAAATTAGGAGGTCTACCCTAAGTTATAAGGTCTTTTCCTATTTCCTTTAGAAAATTTTCCTTTCACCAGATGTAAACGAAAGTTCGATTTTGCATTTGAAACAGTAGAATTTAATTTTTGATTTTTGAAAAGAATAAAAGAGGGATTACCCTAAGAGGTGCAAGTGTGATTGTGTTTTGATTCAGATATTTTATCTTTGAAGTTAGTGACCTAACGCTTCAGTTTTTATCTTTGACATACACACAATTTTATATGTGCTGGAATTAAATGCGGAAATGTAAAATGCGCAAAATAAATCTACGCTATTACATCGATTGTGCGGGAAATGTAAACTACGCTATTTACATGAATTTGACAACCTATACACTTGATCTAAGAATTTAAATTGCAATAAGATAAAAGGAAGTATTTTTTTGGATTTTTTAGATGGTTGATTTTAATTAGAATTAATGCATGATTAATTTAATTAAAATGAGGGAAAAGGTAGAAATAAAATTTAAACCTAAAAATTAAGTTTGAAATATGTTCAAAATGTTTGTTAATTAATTTTAAAGCAAAACTAATTTTTTTGGAATTTTTGAAATTGTATTTGAGAACCATTAAGTTAAATAATCATATAATTATACAAACAATTACACAAATAATTAAAACTTAAAGAGAAAATTATCCTAAATATGTACAAAATTAGCTTATAATATATAAACTATATTTAATATAAAGAACAATTTTTTTATGATTTTTTGATTAGTTAAAATAATTAAAAAGTAAATATATAAATATATACTAATTAACTATACAAAATATTTCAATCTTTAAGAAAAATAAAATATTTTTATGGAAAAAATAATAATTAAGCATTTTATCAAATTAATGGTAAAAAGAAAATATTTTTTATGTCTTTTGATTGGTTGATTTTAAATTAAATGCAAAAGAAAACTAAAATTATTAGTTAAATATGCTGGGGGTGTATTAAGTAAATCTGGAAAAGAACTGATTTTAGTTCAAGAGATGCGTTTGGGCCAGAAACCAGACGTGTGGAAATCAATTCGTACAAGGCCCATTTCAATTGTTTCTCTTTTTTTTTTCTTCTGAATTTAAGTTATGTGGGGCCCATGTTTTAAACCAGAGTCAATCATGTTTTAACGTTTTGCCACACAAGCCTTTGATATTTTGACCGACCAATGAGAGAGAGGGAAGAAGCCACGCGTGCCAATCAACCACGCCCTGGACTTGCTGACCGCCGGAACAGTGTTTCCGGTTTTCTTCTCTGGCGGGGAGACTTTTGAAACCTGCAAAATTGTTAGTTTTAAAGCACAAGGAACACCCTATCCACCTAATTCGAACCTCCTGAACACGATGGTGGCCTTGGTTTTTTCTAAAAGTGTTCGTATCAAGAGATTTGAAGCAAAGAGTTTAAACACGGTTGAACATGGCCAAGTGTGTTCCAGGGACCTATGCTTCCATGTTGTACGTCAAAGTTACTCTATATCACTTCACAAACTCAAACAAGATGTTAGATACAATTTATATATGCTTATGTATGAGATATGGACCACGAAAGTTTTAGCTAATCGGAGAACATGAGTATGATCGTTTCAAATGCTTTCAGCCATGGATTTGAATCACAACTTACTATATGAGGTCCCAGGAGATGATTAGAGTGCTTAGTTTGTATTGATAATGGCTGGAAACCACAAAATGAAAATTACAAGGTTTTGGTGTTTTGTGAGAATTTTTGTGAGTTTCTTTGCTATGCCTTTGCTATATTTTCGTGTGTCCTTGTTTACTGAAGTGTTCTAGCCATTATATAAGCAATGAAGTGCTTCAAAACTAAGCTAAAAGCATTAAGTGCTTTTGTTGAATTTTGGAATTTTTTAATATATGTAGCTTTGAATTCAAGCTACCATGGCTTGATTTTTCCACACCTCTTGCTCTTAGGCCTGTTGTACTTCTCTTGTTGTAGAGCTTTGAATGTTCTTTGATGACTCATGCTTAGAAACTAAGCTACATATTATCCTTCCATTTTCCTTTTTTAATTTAATCTTAAATGTGATAAAATTAAACCAAAAAAAGAAACAAAAATGCTATGGTCTTTGTCTTGGTCGTGGGAGGCCCTTCACATTATGGGAAACATGTTTGGATCATGGAAATTAGGTCTCATTTGGAAAAAAACATTTTTGATCAATGTTGATTTCATGCATTTTCCCAAAAAATGGTCAACTTCAACAAGGCATAAATCCCTCAATTTTTATCATATGAAGGAGTTCTTGTACTTTTTGGAAAACACAAAGAGTCCTTTAACCAATGTATTTGGTCTCATATCAAAATGATTTTCCATGCTCCTTGTGTGTCCTTTTGAAAAAAGTGACTTTTTGTTGACTTTGAAAATGACCTGTAATGTCTTGATTCATATTTTTCAAATGGTGAATCTAATGATCATGGTACCAATTGCATTTGAAACATAATTGAATTCCCTTCAAAATGAGCTTTGGTTTGAATTTTTTGGATGAAGGATGAGAGAGTTATGACCAGTCAAAGTTTAGTTGACTTTTTAGGAGAAAACCCTAATTTTGAAACTTAGGGTTTTGTTGATTTTTGATCTTTCCTTGATGAATTATAATCAAGCAATGATCAAATGATGAATCTTTTGACAAAATATGGATGTTGACAAAAATTTTCATTTTTGACTGTCTGTTGACTTTTTGGTCAAACGGGTCGTCTGTTGACTGTTTGAGCTACTGACTGTGCGTCTGAGCGAATTGAAGTTTGAAAATTTGTATGGTGGTACTTTGAGATATATGGAGGTCCATGAAATCCATTTGAGGTCTCAAAAACTTGTTCTCCTGAAAAAAACAAAAAACCCTAGTAGGGACTGTTTGTGTAGGAGACGGTTAAGCTTACCTGATTTTTGTGCAGTGTTGAGTCTCTGCTAATCATGTGATATTCAGAAGACTTCTAGAACAAAAATCTTGGAATTTTGAAATGTAAATGATTGTTTTGATTGATGGTACAAAACACGGAGAATTGCACTGTCAGCGGTTTTAACTGTCAACTGGCTGTCCGGGTATTAATGAAGCAGTTAAGGTGAAAATTCAACAGTTAAAGTTAATTTTTCTTTTTTTTTGTTATGTAAATGATGAAAATTTATTTACATGAGTGGTTAGAAAAACACAGACACAATAAATAAATAATATATACTGTATGCGAGCAAAATTACTGATAATAACCCTGAAAAACATTTAATGCACAGAAAAATAAATATTTAACTGGCAGAAAACACACAAAATATTATCTTAATAACAGTACGACAGATAGTACGACATTTAATACTGACAGTACAAATATTACATACTATAATGAACAGTACGACGAGTAAACGGTACGTTATTAAAAAATAAAAGATGCGACAAACTTTAAGAATGACGATTAATAACCCATGCTACAAATAATAACATATAAATGATTGGGAGTGTAAACATCCCAGGTCCGCATTTTTTAGGACTATGCAGACAGAAGAAGGACATGATTACCACCACGACGGTGATGACCATAAGAAAACACGTTTCCATCCGCTTCGCCATTTTGCCGGGGAAGAAGAGAGAATGAATATGAAGTAGAAATTTGAAAGATGAGTTAGAATTTGATGTGAGATTTTATGGAAAAAATGAGAGGTATTTATAGAATGAAAAGAAGGATAGAGACGTTGGGGAATGAAGTGATTCCGTACAAAAGGTAAATTTGAGTGGAAGTAGGATTTGAAAGAAAGTGTATAGTAGTGTTGGAAAAAAGAGAGATGTATAGAATAAAGTTAGGATTTGATTTTGAAAGAAAGAGATTTGAAAAGAAAGGGAAAGATTTTGAAAATAATAGAATATAGTACAAAAATTAGTGGGAAACAAATGTTAATAATAATTTACTTGTTACCAGTACAGTCTGAATCCCCGGACTTTGCGCCTGCAAAAGATTTAATTCTGTACCAATTGCGTCAGTACTATTTATCTGTAGATAAATCTCAAATAAATAGCGCGTGTGAATTAATAAACAGTACTTGGCGTTTGCGTAAGAATAAATTCAATAGCGAGCCAAAATATCGTATAAGAACAATTCTAAAACCCAAGTATTCATAAATCAGGACATTTATGGGATAAAAATCCAAGATTATATGAAGCTCTTAATTTTTAGATTGAAGTTTTTCTTGAAAAAATATGCGGGCAAATTTTGGGGTATAACAGTTGCCCCTGTCATACCCTAATTTTTGACCCCCCTGAGATGACATATCTTTAGGATTTTCATCAGGTCAAAGCAAGTACCCAGAGCAGTCACTTTTTCATCTGGCATTTAATCGAGGATGCTCAAAGACAAGAAACTCTAGCAAAGGATCAATCAATAGAAGGATTATTCTCTAATACAATCATAAGACTCAAGAGCTTCATTTTTTCACCCATGATTGATTAGACATCCAGTCATCTGAGTACAGGTTTACTCAGGTTGCCAGACTAGGGTTTTTTAGCCTATCAAGGACTAAAATCAGGGATCACCTTTGGGAAACCCTAAAAAGCCCCAGGGGATCATTCAAAGACATCAATCATCTTCAAATAGCTCATATGACAAGATCCACTGGACATCACACCTCAATTCAAAGTCTACAGTCATTATTTTCATATGGTCGACAATTAGGGTTTTTGACCTAATTCACCAGGATAGTTGACTTTTAATTAGGGCATGGATCCAAAACTCAAGACATGATTCAAGAACCTCTACTACCTCAATATAACCCATTTACATCACTCATTTGAGGAGAAGATCTTGATTCTACACAAAAGTCCAAATTTTCACTTTATCAGGAAAAAGTCAACTGTATGGGTTCACCTTTGACTTTTGAGATTTTTGGTCAAACCATGACTTTCAAGGATCAATATCATCAATATATGGATATTAAAGTCATTTGACCAAAGAAATTCAAGAAGAATCTTCAAGGAGCAAAAAGTAGGGAATTAGGGTTTTTGAGGGCATTGTGGGAACTCAAAATTTCACCTACACAACTCAAAAAACTTCCAACATGAAAGTTGTAGATCTTGCAAAATAAAATAACATCTTACAATGGAACTTTTTGCCAAAGGATTCTGAAGAAACTCTAAACTAATGATTTGAAGTAGATGTTTAGGGCTTTCCAAATTGTGTTCAACCTTCTCCAAATTCATTTTGAGCTAGGAGTTATGCTTGTTCAAAGTTGGCCTCATGAAGTGAAATTATAGGTCATGCATCATTTTTTAACTTTGCAATTTTGTGCACATGACCTCAATTATGGATGCTACACGACCCATAACACATCTGAAAACATGCCATACATTCATTTTTACCATGCCATGATAATTGAGGAAGATTCCTAAAACAAGAACATGTGATTATGTAATGATTACATTTGAGAATTTATGGCAAATTGATGAATCACCCAAGGAATCTTCTCACCAACCAATTAGAGCTCACTTTGTATCTGAAATGTTCCCTAAGATCAGATAGAATCAATGGATAGGGAGCTGGCTCGAAAATGCAATGATCACACTTGGATATTCTTTGAAATTTCTTCATGGCTAAGAAACCAAATTCACTTCACTAAGCAAGCTCACTCTCTCAATCAGTACTGAATCATTTGCCTATAAATATGAGAGCATACCTCAGTAGAAAAACACACCAAAGCAACCATATTCCTTGCTTTCTCTTTCTCTTCTCATGCTTATTGTTTTTCAAAGTTCTTTGGCAAGAAGAATCGTTTTCTTCAAACCAGAGCTTATCTTTGGAAAGTAAGCATTCTAACATCTCAAGGGGGTTCATTTGAGGTGATCCAAGCACCTGGATCACTTCTGTAAGTGGAGGAACGCCATTGTTGCTCTCACTTTGGAGTTGTTGCAGTTGGAGGTCCATAGAGCAATTCAGAAGGTTTCCAACAAAGCCAAGCATCCAAGCACGTTCCATAGGAGGTAGTGAAGCTGTTCAGATGGCTGCAGCTCATCTGTAACTCAAGAATCATCACTCTCCATGTTCACTTGAAGCTCAAATCGAGGGAGGTCCATAGAGCAATTCAGAAGGATTCAGGCCACAATAAGCATCCAGTTAGCATCACTGAGTTCCAAGGAAGCTTTTAGGATCATCCACACAAGCCCAGGTGCTCTCCATCATCCTCACGACCTTCAGTTTCAGAGGTAAGTTTCTGAACTCCACCTCTTTAATTTAAGCACTCTTTGTGATAAAGCTCGATTCTATTCTATTCAGCATCATAAGAGGATTAAAAACCCTCTATCATCAGTCATTTATGCTTCAGTATAGTCATTTAATTTGAATTCCAAATTTTAGGGTTCTTCACGTATTTTAGATAATTCAGTAGATATAGTTAATATAAATTCATAATAGTTACATATCTAGAATCGTGAGTGAATTTAGAGCAAGTTTGGTTTTTATATCGTTGCAAATGGTTAAGAATTGAGAGAGTTCAGAAATTCAAATTGTTGGAGCTTGAGGAAGAAGATGACAATGGTGGTGGCGCGCAAATTTCAAACCTCAGGGCAGAGTTTATTTTATATTTAATGATAGGTGTTTCATAAACGACTGAATAACTTGCCCCAGTGGTCACACATGCGCTCTTAGTCTCCTCATGCCTCAAGTCTGGGGTTCGAATCCCCCTCGCCCCAGACTTTTTGTTTCTTTTATTTTTCCATGATTTACCACTTGTTTGAAAATATAATGAATTGGGTGTGTGTCTTAAACACCAAGCGCGCCTTGGCCCTGTGGTATTATTTTGAGTGTGTGACCTAGAGGGCGTGGGTTCAAATCCTCCAAGGGCCAAAACTATTTTTTAATACCCATTTTCTTTCATTTTCTCACAAACTTCACACAATTAATTCATCCATCAAATTAATTCATTTTCACTTCATTTTTCACACACTTGTTATTTAATATACCTATTTTGTGAATAATCAAAAAAATCATAAAAATATTATTTATTTCATGTATTTTAATTAGGTTTAAAATAGTATGTTTTAAATGTTTTCTTAAATACTTTAAAATATATATTTTCATTTTGTTTTAACCTAATTACTTTGTGAATAATTTTATGATAAAACCCTAATTATTTAGGTCTTAATTAGGTATAGATTTCATCTTTGCCTTAATTAAGTTGACTTTTTGTCAATTTGCAAAACTGTTTTCAATCTCCGATCAAACAGATGATTAAGGTTTTCAAACAACAAAACCTTATACATCATTTCAATCATTTTCAACTGTTTCTCATAAACAGTAAATCACTTTTCAAGTGGGCCTCTAATAGAGTGTAAGACCCAACACCTTCTTTCTTTTCATAGTTTGTTTTCAAAAACTGTATTTACAAAATCTTCTTTCTGTTTTCAAAACATTCTTCTGGTATTTGAAGGGCATTATTCCCGGTGAAACTCTTCAGATACCTATGTGACCTTTGTCCATCTTCACTTCTTCTGTTTTCAAAAACCCTTAACTGTTTATCATATATATATTCAACTATTATCCACCAATTACTGTTGAGGCTCTGTACATACTTCTTCAAAGGCCTCCACTCCATCCAGGTTAGGCTTTACAAGCTTTCAATTTACAGTCTTTATTTAAATTACTGTCAAATATAAACTGTACATATATTTGTCTAGAACTACGTTTGAGTGTAAACCGTAGGACAGTAAACTATATATATTATAGGAATATGGCCTAGGATTGAGAATGTCTTCCCGGTGAAGGCTCTTTCCTAATTAGAGATCTTTAGTTCAAACCCCCAAGATGAATTATTCCCGGTGAAACATCTTGGCAAAAACCTTAGAATCCAAAAAAATTAGGACACATCCACCCAAAGAGGAATTATTCCCGGTGAAACCTCTTACCCATTTGCTTAGAGCCAAAATAAGTTCAAAACCACATAGCCTCCTCTTGGGCTTTGTACAAGGACCCACAGGCTTCCTAAAAGCATTTCTAGCCTCCTCTTGGGCTTTGTACAAGGACCCACAGGCTTCCTAAAAGCATTTCCAGCTTCCTCTTGAGCTTGTATACAAGGACCCATCAGGTTTCTTATAAACATAGGAACAGGTCTTTAGTCACCTTTTAGCCTACCCTGGTGAGTTTCTTCCAATTTAAACCAGACTTTTAACAAGCTAAGTTTGTCTCAATTTTACATTGAGTACACTTTTTGGAATGAGAGACATGGACAGTCTCTATCACCCTTATCTTCATCAATCTTCCTTAGCAGAGTCTAGGATCCATGTTTGTTTATCCTCAGCAAGAGTCAGCCTTCATCTTGGGCTTTAAACAAGAAGTCTCCACTAGATAATCTTTCTGCCATTTCATTTCAATACAAAAAACCCCTGGAAAGGGTTAGCCTCCACACATTCTTTCATTTTAACAAAAACCCCTGGAAAGGGTTAGCCTCCAAATCATTCTTTCATTTCAATAAAAACCCCTGGAAAGGGTTAGCCTCCAAAATCAGTCCTTCAAAAACCAAAGATTCATTTCTCTTAGGAGATAATTTCCCCAAAAGAGTCAAAATCCATGGAAAGGGTCAGCCTCCAAAAACATGACAAAAATCAGTCTTCTAACAGACAATTTCTCCAGCTGAGTCAAAATCCCTGGAAAGGGTTAGCTTCCAAAAAAAAATCAGTCTTTTAATAAATAAATCCTTCAATAGAGTCAAAATCCAACAAAAACAGTTAGCCTCAACCTTGGGCTTCATACAAGGCACCAAAACAATAAAACTCCCTGTTACTAGTCAGCCTCAACCTTGGGCATTGTACAAGGCAGATAATAGAGTCTCCCCTAGTGAGTCCTTCATTTTTCAGTAGCCACAACCTTGGGCTTTGTACAAGGCAGATAAACCATATTTCATGTGTCAAAGATTCCTAATATCCAGGATCTTCTCTCATAGAGTCATCCATACTCAGTTTATTTAAGAGTCCGCCACAACCTTGGGCTTTGTACAAGGCAGAAAATAATGTTTCCCCTAGCTAGAGTCAACCTCAATTCTGGGCTTTGTACAGAACACCAAATAAAACCCATCAAAATAGATTTTCCCTAAGTAGAGTCAGCCTCAATTCTGGGCTTTGTACAGAACAAAAAAATTCCTTAGTTTAAATTTTCCCCAGTAGAGTTATCATTTCAATAAGTCAATAAATCAATCAAAAAGCCTCAAGCTTGGGCCTCATGCAAGCCAGCTAAAGTCAAATCTTTTATACAGTAGATAGACATAGCTTATCTCTATATAGAGATATTTTTACTACTCTACCACATTCAAACAAACAAACATTTCAAACATTACATTTCATTTCAATTTCAATCAAGTCTCCCATTTAGGATTTTGAAAGGCATGAGCTGGTAGTAAAACCCAGACATGTGGTAACTTTCCCTAATTTGGATGAGCATCTTTCTTTCATTTAAGAGGCATCTGACTGGCATACTTGCAAACACACAAGTAAGGTCCCCCTCTTGAATGAAACGAATTCAGTTATTCTGTCACTCTTTCAAAATGTTTGTGGTAGAATAGTACAAATACCTCTCTGTAAAGATGATTTCATGTCTCTTTACTATAAACAGAGATTTAATTCAAAGCTTCAACCTTGAGCTTCAAGCAAGGCACCAAAAAACAATTAATTTCCCTAGTTAGTTCCCCGAACTACATTAAGCTCTGACTTCCACTAGGGATATGTAGGCATGAGGTTCACAAGGAATCTCAGCGAGCTAATAAAATACCAAAAGTAGTCAGTTTGTCTATATGTCTGTCTGTCCTTTTCAAATCAATTAAATTCCTTCTCCTAATACAAAGGAGAAACTTTCCCAATCATTAGCAATAAACACAATCACAATGACACAGAGAAGGTTCCTGTAGAGTACTACAGATATGTAGGGTGTTTAAACACTTCCCTATGTATAACCGACCCCCCGGACTCCAGAATTTCTAGTCTAGGTGAAATCCCCACACTTAGCAAACTCCTAGGGTTTAGTTGAGATCTTTTTTCCCTTTCCTACTCGTAGGACAAATAAGAAAGTTCGTGTGATATCATAGGAAGAACTGAAATAAAATTCATCCCACCACGGGCGCATTCTCCTTCCAAATTTCGCGTGAAGGGTCTAGCGTGCCGTCCTCCCAAGTGAAACGGGGAGGTAAAAAAAACGACACCACAGCCCCTATTCAATCTTCTTAAACCTGAAGAGATTGTTTGAAATCTGAAGGTAGAAGATGATTGAATATTTAGATGCCCTGAAAATTTGTACTTACCTCCACCGGACGTGATGTTGGAAATTGCATTTGAATGTTGTCTGAGAAATGTTGTTGGCAGATCGAAACATTACCTTAGATGGGCTTTCAGATGCCATCTGGCAAATGTGTTGATGGTTTGTTCATCAGAATGAATCCATTGATTATATCTTGATGAAGGGTTTGAAAACCTCTGCGTTGACTGTTTCGGAACCGTCTGAGGTTACCGTTTTAAGTCTTGGAGGCTGATCGTTACGGAACTGTCCAAAGTTTTTCCGCTTTAGATTTTGAAAGTTGATCTATGAGGAACCGTCTGAGGTATCAGCTTTAGATCTTGAAAATTGATCGTTGTGGAACCGTCTAAGGTATCAGCTTTAGATCTTTAATGGTAGATCATTCTGGAACCGTCTGAGGTATCAGCTTTAAATCTTTGATGGTAGATCATTAAGGAACTGTCTGAGGTATCGACTTAGATCTGTGTTGGTATGTTTTTGATTTGATAGGTGATTTGGAAAGAGAGATCTCTTCAGAATGAATCTTCGGCTTGATTATATCTGAGAGGACCAATTGCCTGAATAGAAATCAGGGGAACACTGCACGTGATTGAGAACATCTTTGCTGAAGACATCCGTCTGCCTGAAAAAAATCAAGTTAGTGATATGCAATGTTTATGATGTATGTAATGTATGAGATTCTCGAACTAAAGGAGAAATATGCATGTTATATATGCGTTTGCCATGAAACATTATATGATGTGTATGAATATGCGTATGATGTATGATGTATGATGTATGATGTATGATAATGTATGACTTATGCAGTCTTGAGCGTATCAAGCTTCTGGTTGGGAAAATAAATGAAGGCATTGTGATCGTTGATGATTTTTTTGTCGTCTTGTTTGAGTACCCTCGGCTGGGGACTTTCTTTGAGAACCACGGTGCTCTGTTGAAGGATCTTTGACTACCGCTCGGGGATGGAAGGTATTTTGAAAGTTCTGATTTTGATACCCTTTAAAGTGGGAATGAAGAGGATGCATAATCCTTCGATGCACTATTTGACCAAGTCCTGGTGTGGAGATCACACCTTCTGGGGATAGCACTCTGGAACAGCCCTGCTGGGGAATAAGATTTCTCGAATCACTTTGTTGGAGAGAAAAATCTCATTGAGGAATTTGCTGAGAAATGTATTTCCGTTGGGGATTTTTCTTCAGATGCTGGTTTCGGGATGATGTCCAAATGATTGGGACATTACCTGAATGCTATTCCTGTTTTTCTGGTAAACATCAATCATATTCAAATGCACATGTTCATTCAAAATTATCATTGGGACGTTTACGTATTCAAAACAGAAAAAGTGAAAATGTTGATTTTAAGCATAAGCTGCATTGATTTTTTGAAAAAGAGCCATGATAGGCTGATTAGAACAAGGAGACAAAAATCCTAGTAGTAGGAAATTGTCATAAAGCTTTGAAAAATATATAGAGAGAAATAGCTATGTGAAAACGATCCAGTTAAGTTTCAATTCTGCTATTGTCAATCTGTCTTCGAGCATCTCATCCCTCACTTGTTGGAAGAAAGTAATTGGACTGATCGGTGTCTTTGATGTGTTGAATTTCGAAGGTGAGTAGGCAGCTGAACGGAACATAGTTGTACACTTTATTCCCTAACTTTTGCCCAGGCTGCCTTTTCAGGTTTTCAGCCTACCGGGATAATATTTATTTAGTCTCTAATTTTTGCCTGGATCGCCTTTTCAGGTTTTCAATCCACCGAGACGCTCATCATTTTTTTGCCTAAATTGCCCTTTCAGGTTTTCAACTTAGCGAGCTGTTCTTTAAGCGGAGTACTTTTTGACTATGTCCGCATTCACAGGGTGTGGGAAATCCTCGCCATCCATAGTGGTAAGCAACATGGCACCGCCGGAGAATATTTTCTTGATTACAAATGGTCCCTCATAAGTGGGAGTCCACTTGCCCCTGGGGTCACCTTGTGGTAAGATGATGCGTTTGACAACCAAGCCACCAGTTTGGTATGCCTGACTTTTGACTTTCTTGTTAAAGGCTTTAATCATGCACTTTTGGTACAACTGACCATGACAAATAGCTGCGAGTCTCTTCTCGTCAATCAAGTTTATCTGGTCCAACCGAGTCTGAATCCAATCGTCTTCATTTAGATCGGCTTCTTTCATAATCCGTAAGGAAGGAATCTGAATTTCAATTGGAAGAACTGCCTCCATACCATAGACTAAGGAAAATGGAGTTGCCCCTATTGAAGTACGCGCAGATGTGCGATAACCATGAAGAGCAAAAGGTAACATCTCATGCCAGTCTTTGTAGGTTACTATCATCTTTTGTATGATTTTCTTGATGTTATTATTGGCAGCTTCCACCGCGCCATTCATCTTTGGTCGATATGGACAGGAATTATGATGTTTGATCTTGAACTGTGTGCAGAGTTCAGTAATCATTCTGTTGTTTAAATTTGTGCCATTGTCTGTGATGATCCTTTCAGGGATGCCATACCGACATATGAGATTGTGCTTGATAAATCGGGCCACTACATTCTTGGTGACAGAAGCAAATGAAGCTGCTTCTACCCACTTTGTGATGTAGTCAATAGCGACCAGGATAAAGCGATGTCCGTTGGAGGCAGTAGGCTTGATTTCTCCAATCATATCAATACCCCACATTGCAAAAGGCCAAAGAGCCGTCAGGACATTTAACGGGACCGGAGGTACATGCACTTTGTCGGCATATATCTGGCATTTGTGACAGGTTCTGGAGTGATGATGGCAATCTGTCTCCATGGTAGACCAGTAATAACCTGCTCTTAGGATCTTCTTAGCCATTGTATGTCCACTTCAATGAGTACCAAAGGCACCATCGTGTATGTCTTCCATAATATGTTTTGCTTCGCTCTTGTTTACACAACGAAGTAAAGTTGAGTCATGGTTGCGTTTGTATAGGGTTCCATTACTTAGAAAGAATTTGGCAGCAAATCTTCTTAGAAACTTTCTGTCGTTAATGGATGCCCCTTCAGGGTACTCCTGAGCTTCGAGATATCTTTTTACTTCATGGAACCATGGTTTTTCTTCTGTTCCTTCGGCATCGATCTCATGGCAATAGGCTGGTTCATCCTGTCTGTAAATGGTGATCATCGGCGCCTTATTGTCCCACATGACCTTGAACATGGATGACATGGTAGCTAAGGCATCAGCTAGTTGATTTTCTTCTCGCGGGATGTGTTCAAAAGTGATCTCTTCAAAGTAAGGAATCAAACTCAGCACATATTCTTTGTAAGGAATTAGATTCGGGTGCTTTGTGTCCCATTCCTCTTTGACTTGATAAATTACCAGCGTCGAGTCTCCGTAGACCTCCGGGAACTTGATTCTTAGATCGATTGCAGCTTTGAGACCCAAAATACATGCTTCATACTCGGCTATATTGTTAGTGCAGTTGAAGCATAATCTGGCAGTGAATGGTGTATAACCTCCTGCAGGGGAAATGATCACAGCTCCGATGCCATTGCCAAGTGCATTAGAAGCTCCATCAAAAACCATAGTCCATCGGGATCCTGGCTCGGGTCTTTCTTCCGGTCCTGGTTGTTTGTAGTCAGTGACTAGCATAATGTCTTCATCTGGGAAGTCAAAGTTTAATGCTTGATAATCATCCACTGCTTGATGAGCCAGATGACCAGCTACCACACTTCCTTTGATTGCTTTTTGTGAAGTGTACTGGATGTCATACTCTGTTAAGATCATTTGCCATCTTGCTATTCTTCCAGAGAGAGCAGGTTTTTCAAACACATACTTGATAGGATCCATTTTGGAGATTAGGAAAGTGGTGTGATTTAGCATATACTGTCTTAGTCGGCGAGCCGCCCATGCTAAGGCACAACAAGTTTTCTCGAGCAGTGAGTATCTTGTTTCACAATCGGTAAACTTTTTGCTAATATAGTAGATTGCATGCTCCTTTCGGCCGGACTCGTCATGTTGCCCCAGTACACACCCCATTGAATCTTCTAACACATTTAGGTACATTATCAGAGGTCTTCCTTCCACTGGTGGTAACAAGATTGGTGGTTTTTGGAGATACTCTTTGATTTTATCAAAGGCTAACTGGCATTTGTCATTCCATCTTTCCACTTGATCTTTCTTTAACAATTTGAAGATCGGCACACAAGTAGAAGTCATATGGGCAATAAATCTGGCGATGTAATTCAGACGTCCCAAGAATCCTCTAACTTGTTTCTCGGTACGGGGTATAGGCATTTCTTGAATGGCTTTGACCTTGGCAGGATCCACTTCAATACCTTTGCTGCTTACGATGAAACCTAAAAGTTTACCGGATCTTACTCCAAAGGTACACTTGTTCGGATTTAGTCGCAACCTGTACTTCTTGAGTCTGTCAAACAGCTTGTGCAGATGACCCATATGTTCTTCTTCGGTGTTGGATTTTTGCAATCATATCATTGACATACACCTCTATCTCCTGATGAATCATATCATGGAACAGAGCTACCATTGCACGCTGATATGTAGCTTCTGCATTCTTTAAATCAAAGGGCATTACTTTGTAACAAAAGGTTCCCCAGGGTGTTGTGAAGGTTGTTTTTTCCATGTCTTCGGGTGCCATCTTGATTTGATTGTACCCTGAGAGTCCATCCATGAAGGATAATACCTTGCATTGTGCGGTATTGTCAACCAGTACATCGATGTGAGGTAAAGGGAAATCATCTTTGGGGCTTGCCCGGTTCAGATCTCTGTAATCTACACACATTCTGACCTTCCCGTCTTTTTTAGGCACAGGCACGATGTTAGCTATCCAAGGAGGACAACTTACAACTTTCAGAAAGCCAGCATTGAATTGCTTCTCAACCTCGTCTTTGATCTTCTTTGACATATCGGGCCTACTTCTCCGCAGTTTCTGCTTGACTGGAGTGCTACCTTCTTTGATCGGCAGGCGATGAACCACAATGTCTGTGTCAAGGCCAGGCATATCTTCATAGGACCAGGCGAATATCTCAACATAGTCTTGCAACATTTGAATCAGTCTTTGCTTGACACTGTCTTCTAGATCAGCCTCTATCTTGACTTCTTTCTTTTCTTCGTCACTGCCCAAGTTGATAACCTCAATTGGTTCTTCATGCGGCTGTATGGTCTTTTCTTCTTGTTCTAGCAGCCTTGCAAGTTCTCTTGGCACTTCACAATCTTCCTCACTTTCGTCCTCAGTTTGGTAGATCGGATTTTCAAAGTCATGATTGGCAATAGCATAATCGTTATCAACAGGATCCAGAGTGAATGTGAATTTACATTTATTTATGTGGGTGTGTGTAAGAACACATAGCTATTTGAAAAATGAATAAAGCAAAGAAAGAAAAAAGATCACAAAATTTGAATATGCAAACGTCCCATGGTTTTATTGAATGAACATGATCATGATATGACAAACCCTTATAAAAGGACCAGTGTGCTTCGGGCAAGGCACACGGCTTTCAAGTTCATGGTTCGATAGTACAGGAACCATCTTTATCTTTGAACAATATAAACAACGAAAACAGGAAATTGCAATTACTCCTGATCAAAGGAGATCACATCCTCAGCTTCCCAGTTGTTCAATCCATTGTTGTGTGCAGGGAGTATCCAGCTGCTCCAGTTGCAGTTGTCTTTTTCATCTTCCACCGCATTGATTTCTTTGGTGGGGAAATGAGCTGGTGATCTTTCGGGATAAGTAATATACTCTGCTGGATACGAGAGCCCAGGCTGAGATATCTCTGTTGGCTGAGCGAGATACCCGATAAGATTGTCCCATCCAGCTGGGATGATGTTTTGGATAGAGACTTGTGCATTCTGGTGAGTAGTGTACTCTGACAGAAAATAACCCTCGTTATTTGGTATTTCCCAGGCTTCTTCAGGAGTGAAATTGTCTTCGCAATGTTCGTCCCATCCAGTTGGGACAATGTCTTTAATGGCGACTTGTGAGCTTGGAGGAGCGGAATATTTTACCATAAAGTCATATTTGCCACTTGGCTCTCCTAGCGTATCCCAAACTTCTTTTGGACTAGGTGGACCTTGATATTGCTCAGTGATGGAACTTGTGAAACTTTTGCTATCTTCAAATTGATCACCCCATTCAGTTGGAGTAATGTCTTCCATAGCAATAAAAGAACCCTGAGGTGCAGTATACTTTACTAGAAAATCATACCCGCCGCTTGGTTCTCCCAAAGTATCCCAAACTTCCATGGAAACAGGTGGAACCTCATTTGGATATGGCTGAATGATATGGTTCAAGAACACTCCTTCGTCTTCAATAGCGTTTACTCCTTGGCTGACGAAGTGTGACATTAATCCTCCAGAATGAGGACTTTGATTGTTCTTTTGATTCCCATTAGCATAGCCCAGGCATAGCTTATCGGACTTGTAAGGTACATCGAGGAGCTGTCCCCATACTGTGCAACCACCTTCTTCAATCACAGCTTTGGCATCTTTGAGAGAAGCCATAGTTGTAGTTATTTTTGTAGCAGGAGTAGCAGAAATATGTTTGGTAGTAGAGACATCTGGAGAGACCACCTCAAAAGATTGGCAGGGAGTTTCGATGAATTCGTCATCCAACTCAACATACTTGGAGTTGCTTAGGTGGCTAACCACATATTCCTCTTCGCCGTAAACTGTGACAATCTTTCCTTTTACTGGATATTTCAACTTCTGATGTAGGGTAGAAGTTACAGCATTTGCCCCATGTATCCAAGGGCGTCCTAGTAAACAGGAATATGCTGGGTGAATTTCCATTACGTAAAAGGTAGAATCAAAGATCTGAGAGCCCACTCTGATTGGGAGATTCACCTTTCCGTACACTGTTCTTGTTGACCCGTCGAAGGCTCTTACCACAACATCGCTTGGTTGTAACACAATTCCTTCGAAGTCAAGCTTTTCCAGTACTATTTTTGGTAACACGTTCAAAGAGGAACCGTTATCTACCAGTACATGAGATAGAGTGGTGCCATTACATTCAATAGAGATGTGTAGGGCTTTATTGTGATTTTTTCCAGCAGGGGTTAGATCAACATCAGAGAAACCGAGACCATTATTCACGGTTAGATTGGCAACACAATTTTCAAATTGATCGACTTAAATCTCTTGTGGCACATGTGCAGCTTTCAGGAACTTCATCAGGGCCTTGGCATGAGCTTTGGAATATTTTAGCAGAGATAGCATTGAGATTTTTGAAGCAATGTGCCCCAGCTGTTCGACAATATTATAATCAATCTTGCAAATGATTTTCAATATTTCCTCCATTTCTTGCTTTGATGGATCTTCAATAGTGACTTCCACCGGTATTTGAACTGGTTCAACTTGTGGCTCTTTGCCTCGAGCGTCAATATCTTGATTAGAAACTGGGACCTGGGCTAGATTAGTAGCAACATTTGGAGAAATTTCTGGTGAAAAGATCCTTCCACTTCTTGTAATCTTACTAGTACCCACAATATTATCAACAGTTGGAGTAGTAAAATTCATGGCCTCTTCAGTCAAGGTATCCTGCTTAACTCCATGGACATAAAAATTAGTGTCATAACTCCACGGGACAGCTTTGTCTGAGGAGTATGAAAATGGAGTCGGACTAGTAATGATGACAGATGCCACTTTGGGTGCAGCAGAAATTTTGAAAGGAGCTTTGATAGGGATTTTCAATGGTATGTTGGAAACCACTGAGACATCCTCTATTCTCATCCCATTTGAAAAGACTTCGCATAAATCATCCATAGAAGAGAGCCTCTCAAACATAATGATACGACGATCCATCCACTTTTGACTTCCCATTCTCAGATTTTCACAACCATTGGGTAGGTGTGCGCAATAAAAGCAATCAGGGTCACAACCTGGAAAGTAACCATCTT
Organism: Vicia villosa; assembly: GCF_029867415.1. Taxonomy (NCBI): domain Eukaryota; kingdom Viridiplantae; phylum Streptophyta; class Magnoliopsida; order Fabales; family Fabaceae; genus Vicia; species Vicia villosa. The sequence continues at coordinate 102,989,677 of NC_081180.1, read as the reverse complement.
GGATTAGCTTTATTTTGACTTCAAGGAGCGGAGTTGACAATTCTCTCACATCATAGATGTAAACAGTGTCTATGATAGCGTTAACGGTTTTGTCGTGCTTCGGCATAGGTGCAGTGATGACATTTGGAGTTTCTGGAGGATCGAACTCAATTTCCCCAGCATCTATCATGTCTTGTATTTTATTTTTCAGGGCCCAACAGTGATCTGCGTCATGTCCTGGACAGTTAGAGTGATACGCACATGCTGCATCAGGGCGATAACTTGGAGAGGAAGTGTTGACATTCTTCGGAGGGTCTTTTAATGTGATCAGATCTGCTTTTAACAAATGCTGCAATGCTTGAGAGATTGGCATATTGATTCTGGTGAAATTTCTTCTTGGTGCATCTGATCGACGCGTATATTTTGGCGGTTGATCTTTTTGAGGTGCAGATGCGGAGATCAGGAGTGCCCCTACAGATTGGTGCTGCTCATTTTTGCGACCTTTCTGACTGTGCATTGTGTTGACTTCATTTCTCCCACTGATGGGCCTTTTTGTAGTACCAGAGGAAGAGCCTATTTGAATTTTTCCATTTTGAATGCCGCTTTCGACACGCTCTCTAGTCAATATCAGGTCAGTGAAACCTGATGATGAGCTTCCCAGCAAATGACTATAGAAAGGGCCAGTTAAAGTGCCCATAAACATGTCAACTAGCTCGCGATCAGATAAGGGTGGTTGAACCCTTCCAGCCAGATCTCTCCACTTTTGTGCATATCCTTTGAAACTTTCTTTTGGTGCCATAGACATGCCCCTTAGTTGAGTACGGGTTGGTGCAAGGTCAGCATTGTATTGATATTGTTTGTAAAAAGCAGCAGCTAAATCTTCCCAGGTATGAACTTTTGTACTTTCCAGTTGGTAGTACCACTCGAGTTGTGTACCCGACAGAATTTCTTGGAAGAAATGAATCCACAATTTGTTATCTGTCGTATGAGGTTGTATCTTCCTTACATAGGACCTCAAATGTAGTTTTGGGCAAGAAACTCCATCATACTTTGCAAAGACATGAACTTTGAACTTTGGAGGGATAACAATATCTGAAATGAGTCCCAGATCATCGAAATCTAAACCAGGTATTTTTTGTATCTCCATAGCTTTCATGCCTTCTTCCAACTGCTGGTATTTGTCATCATCCTGTTCGTCTCCAAAATGATAATCTTCTTCATTAGAAGAGAGAGAGAGAGGGTTTGGCAGAACCCTGGTTGCTGTGATTGTCTCCTTGTTCACCATCACCGACTATTTCAGGGATCGATGGCTTTTTGGACCTTTTGACTGGGATTTTGATCTTCCTTTTCAGGTGACTCAAGCCTACAGATCCTTTGGGCTTCTTTTTCTTCTTGATTATCAGGGCTTTCAGTTCTTGTTGCCCCTTTGCTAATTCCAGAATTGCTACCTGAACTTGGGCGTTCTGTGCTTCGAGATTCTTGATGCTTGTTTCAGATTCCATCTCTTCTAACTGAAATAAACAGCGAGGAGATGAGAAACCTGTCATGTGAACCTGTTATGCAATGTTTATGAATGAAATGCATATGCAATGTTTTCAAGGATCTTGGAATTTAGATTTGTTAAAACAAAGAAGAAACAAACATTTATTAGTTAAACAATTTATTTCTTTTTCTTTTTTCTTCTTCTTTTTTTTTCTTTGCCTCATTCGGGCTTACAAAACAGAAAATAAAGAAAATGAAGGATCCCTCAGGTCTCCCATGAACGCTTTCTCTTTGCACCCAGGAATGTGTTGATCTGCTGTTCTTCTTGGAGTTGTCCGGTGAGCTCCAATACTTTCCTCTCATAGTCTTGACAGTGTGCTTTGAAGGTGTCTCTTTCCTCTTTTAGTTGAACCCAAGATTTCTGCAACTCTTCCAGGTCAGTTGGCATATCCGGATGTAGAATAATTCGAGGTTCGTCTCCTTCAACTTCTGGCTCAATAGTCACAGGTAGAATAGCGGGATATGGCATGATGAACTTCTGAGCATGACTACGCACCCATCTGAGGTAAGGTTCCATAGGAATAGAGTTCCATTGCCCTAAAGTTTTGCTTTCTACTCTATATACACTACCCCATGCATGTATAAACCTTCGTCGATGTCTGTGGGAATCATCCACGTAATCAAACACAATGCCACAGATGATCATGTCATGAGGACCGTTTCTTCGTGCATATCCGAATTGGCGTAAAGCTAAAGAGGGTTGTAAGTGATGCCTCCTTTGATTCCAAGGAGTGGCACATTAGGGTACTCTCCACAATGGTCAATGATAGTAATGTCTCTCTGAAAGAAGTTGTTCCACCGGATATCTGAATGAGACAAAGACATAATCCTGCGAGACCATTGCATCCTTTGTTCATTTCTCAACACTGATCGGGGAAGGTGTAATGTAAACCATCTAGCCAGTAGTGGTACACAGCACATAAGAGTTCCTCGTTTCTTCATGGTACGAGTGTGTAGAGAATTTAGAATGTCTCCCAGCAAGGTTGGTACCGGGTTACGGGTTAAGAAAAGGTCGATAATGTGCACACTTATGAACTGGTCGGGATTAGGGAATAAAACCAATCCATAGATCAAAAGAGCCACAACCTCCTAAAGCTGGGTAACTTTTGTTTTTTAGTAGTAATCGAGCCTTTTCCATTAAGAACTTAGCAAGCAAACCCTGGATTCCACTCTTTGTTTCCCAATTGAACTCAATTTCTGACTTTCGCAAATGTAATGCAGCAGCAATGATTTCAGGTTTTGGAATCCTTTCTAAACCAGTGAAAGGTAATTGATCTTGAACAAGTAATCCAATTAGTTCAGAAAACTCTTCCAAGGTGGGTACTAACTGGTAATCAGGAAATGTAAAGCAATGATGTTCGGGATCACAGAACTGGAACAGGACCCGTATCATGTCTTCTTCAAATTTTGAGGTAACCAAATGGAGTAGATGACCGTGCTTTTCGGTGAATTGAGCATTCCTGGGAAATTCTGATATTAAGTCCTTTAATTCAGATGGCACTGTTGAAATGTTGATTCGGATGTAATCTCTAGTAGCGGGAGCCATTACCTGCAATAACAGAACAAAGGTAAACTCTTTGATCCTTGAAATGATTAGTGAGAAAATGATATGCTTATGATGCTTATGATGTTATGATGTCAAACATGTGGTAAACACAAACAAATCAAACAATAGCCTTAGGTTTAAAGGCTTGCATGAAGTTCATAGGTGATACCCTCCCCACTGAAGTTGAGTTGGTTAAAACCTATCCTAGAATAGTATTCGGGTTCTATGATCCTTGGAGACAACATCTCAATACGGCGCTCGGACGGCCGATCAAAATATTCCTCGAGGATAACTAACTTCGATCAATTTCAAAGCTAGCCACTGTCGCTACCGCGAAAAATGGAATCAGAGTCGCCACTAATATATTCATCCCATCGCGGGAAAGGAATATCAGAAACCTAACTCGGAACAAGAACAAGGTCTTTCGACTAGAGAACAGGGCACGGGAGTCGGTTACACAAGGGGAAGGTGCTAGCACCCCTCACGCCCATCGTACTCGATGGTATCCACCTATGTTTGTTTCTATCTAAAGAGTGTATCTATTACTAATGCAATGCATGATTAAACCTAAAGTTTTTTAATAATTATTGTGCTCGCTAGAGTTGCCTCTATGCCTACGTATCCTCTTAAGAAGAATCAGAGCGCCGTAGTTCTGCTCAAGATTTTCTATGTTTTTTAGTGTTTGTTGGTATTTTTTAGTGAACAGTTACAGCACACTCCGCCGCTCGACCTTCGGAGACTCACGCTGGGATTAGAGTGGAAGTAACATGCTCTTAAAGGAAAAACAAAAGTATGTCGAGCGTTTCGAGTGAACCTTAATCAAGGAAGACTCAATCAACTCTTGGTTTGTGTTTTTTAGGTTTAGGAATCTCCACTCAAGTGATCCCCTTAAACAAGAGGGACAAGAGCTTCCATTCCTTTTTATTAACTTTTCAACCTTTATTAATGTTTTATGGTGTTTTATTGATTTATGTTTGCTATGCAAAAGGGGAACATACATTTCTAACCTAATGCTAACAAATAAGAATGGCCCTAAGGTCCAGGATAACTATCCTAACCTATCTCAATTCCTCTTAACAAAGAAGGAAGAGTCTAAGGGAACATGGTAAACATATAGTAAGAGATAAGCAAAAGCAATAAGCAATGTAAGTGACTTAACGAAGTCCCTAACCAAGTCTACTCCTAAGAGAGACTACACATAATGAATCCCAAGAGAAAACAATCCACAAAAGGTGGAGGAAGAACAAACAATCGTCGCCTCTTAAACTAACAACAATCAAAGTGTATAAGAGGAGGCAAAGCATGAGAAAGAGGGAGGAAAGCCCTAGGGCAGTAACAAACCAAAGGAATTAGTGTCCTAAATCAAGCACAAAAGCATCATAATATCTCTCAAAAATATCCACAAGAAGTTACCAAAGTATCGCTTGAATCGTTACTTAACAATTAGCGAATCAACATCAATTAATCAAAACCAAAAGCAAATGAAAACATGAACAAAGCTTAAAGTCAGTAGCTATTAGTTCATTTATAGGTCTAAGGCTTTGTACCAATCTACGTTAGTCAATTAGCTTGAAACAACACAAAGTTCTAACAAAAACTAGACAAAACTAGTTCAAAACTAATTAGTAAGTTCAAATGGTGAATGAAGTTAGAAGAATGCAATCAAATGATGGAAGTCAGTAGCTAATAACCTCTAATAGGTGTCTAAACAATCATGGAATCAAGTCACAAAGTCTCATACAAAATTATAGGTCATTTGTACAAGTTACAATACAATCGTTAGTCGAAAGCACATTATGTACATGTAAGAAAGGAAAATTCAAGTAAAAAGAGAAGACATGATTTAAAAATCTAATTCCAGGTCCTAAAACCTCTTAAACAAACCTAGGGATGTCCTAAAAAAGTATTAAAAGCATTGTACAATTGCATCATCATTTACGGGCAAAAACAAACAACAAACGTACACAAACATAATCGAACACTAAAGGAACTAGCCTAAAAACCATACCAAAATTTAGAATCAAGACTTCCTCTTTGATACATGACATTCTACATATCTCTACTGAATGTACACAAAAAGAAGTGGAAAAAAGCAGTTTGCAAGTTATTCAATCAAGCCTAAACGCCCAAGGTACCTAAACCGAAACAAAATCGACTACACTTTAGAAAATAGTCCATTAAAAATACTAAGATAAGTCCTAAAATTCTTAGAAAAATATTACAATTATCTACACACATTAAAATATCTAAAATATATTTTTTCACATTTTTTATTTGAAGGAAAACTGGTCAATGAGTCAAAAGTTATGGGAGAAACAATATTGAAAACAAAATCTAAATCTGCCTAGAACTGGGGGTGAACTAGCAATTAGCAATGAACTGAATCTATGTGCTGCGCTTGGGCCTCAAAACCTGGGGGTGTGGGAAACGGAATGGCCTAAGCCCAATGTGAGATGGAACGTGGCCCAAGCTCTCTTCTGTCCATTCACATTTCTCATTTTTTCATTTTATCTTATAACATATCAGCATGCACACCTAATATATAGTATGAACAAAAGATAACGTGACATGCAAATATCAACATTCAGACCTTGCATCAATTGGTCAAGTCTCATTTAAATGAGAAAGAGACAAAAACGCTTGCAACCAATCACAGCGCAACACCTCACTTTCTAATCATGTGAATGAAGACAAAAAAATAACAGGCTGATGGGAAAAAACCCAATAACGTGATGACACGCAGGCTGCCTGAGAAGAAGATAATGAGATCCATGCAGACGCCGGAGCTAGGGCTCCGGTCGTCTTCTCCGGCCGTCCGGCCACCGGCGACCACAAATATTTCTCAGAAACGAAAAAAGCTTACGCCTTCCCGCTCGGTTTTTCACGCTGAACTCAAATCCATGCTTATATTTTCCTAAATCTTTCTCTAATGTCTGATCCGAACACAACAACCAAACCCTAACTTCTATCATCTCCACCAAAGCGCGAAGTAAACACCTTTACATGATCCTTGTAATCATCTAAAGCTCGAATACATCATTTAAACACTTCAACAGGCATCAATCAAAAGGAACCGAAATCAAATTTTACATTGCAAATGCAACACACATTGAAAACATGGTGGTTCTAGTTGTCCTAACCCATATCCCTGATGATGGGAGTTCCAGGCCTATACATGCTTCTAATGCAAAGGAGTGGGAAACAGAAATCTTACTTGTTAGATTCTTGATTAAGATTTGAAGACGACTCTGGCCCTTTTTCTTGTTCTTTGATGATGGTGAATGTGAAGAGCTCTGAGATGCGTATATTCCTGCGGCACAAACTCAGATTGGTTGAGAATCTTGGATCTTGATAACTTCACTAGTGATAGTGATCCCAGGTGAAGATGATAATGATTGTCTTGAGAAGAATGGTGATGATTGAGTAGTGGTGGTTATAGAGATCGAATCTGAGCCTGGAAGTTTTTAGAGGGATACGATGGTGATCTAGAAGATGTGAGGGTTCAAGGTTGAAAGGAAACGGTTATGGCAATTGAAAGTTTGTTATCATTGTGGGTGATGAAGATTCAGCCAAGTGGTTATGGTGTTGAGAGCTTGATATGGAATGAAGAGTTGGTTATGGTTATTACGTTTTTTTTTATGAAGGAGAATCGGAGTGTGGTGAGAATGAGAGAGGGAGGAGAGTGTGATGGGAGTGTGTTGTTTGAAACTATTTCTTGCTATGGTGGTTCGAAGAGAGAGAAAAAAAGTGGGGAGTGATGAGAGAAAAGAGAGTTGTGGTTACCGAAAGAAGAAAATGAGAGAGCCACGAGAATGAAGAGCAGAGAAGAGTGTTTTCTGTTGTTGTTATCTTTTCATGGCATGCCCCCCCAAAGTGAATAGCATGAGTTTTTTGTTTTTTTGTATATGGTGAGTATTCATGGGGTTTATGGTGTGGAGGCTTGTAGTGTAGCATTTCTCTAAATTTCTTTTGCATGGCTTTTTTAGACAATGGATGTTTGAATTCCATGCATAGTGAAGAGCTTTGTTTAGCCATATGAGGTAATGTGGCATGTGGGCCAAAGCGAGACAACTACACCACTCTCTTGCTGCAAATGAGTATACCAATATCTTCCTTGTCCAAATACTTATGTAGTACACTTCATGCCAACACAACTTATCCTATGATGCACCATTTGCTTTGATATTAGTGTTATTGTAAAGAGAACATGAGAGGGAAGAAAATTGGTGTTGAAGGCTTCTTGAAATAAGACCTGGAAGAAGGAGAGAAAAGGCTTGGAACATAGTGTGTCATAATTGCCTTGGACGCGCGCGCCTGACTAGATTCTAGCCTGAGTCTTGGTCAAAACGTGACTTTGCGAGGGCACAACTTTAACGATTTGCATCTTGCTCCACATACTTCCGATGGCATTGATTCTTATATCGTTTGAAAGGTGACATGGCATAGAGTGGCATGATGTTTAATGTGAGTCTAATAGATGCTTGTAACTCTTTAAAACCGGACTTAAAAATAGACCACCACCTGCTTGATCAATTGCATGCGTGTGACCTGGCTTGGTGCCTTGCGTCCTGACCAGCACCATGCTTCGTGATACCTCGACTTTGGGCCTCGATATTTCCATTTACACATGCCCAAAAACCATGCTTCTCGTATCATTGGATGAAGGACACAAGCCATAGTGCATTAGTACCAAGCCTCAGTCAAACAACCATTTGTAGCTTCCTAAAAACGACTTCAAAAAATGCCCACCACGTGCTCGTAAAAATGCCACCGTTGCCCAGAAATCTGCCAAGCATCCTGACTCCAGTCCAATTATGATCTTCAATCTTTTTGCCTCTATATCTCTCAACTCATGCCTCAAATTGAAAATTTCTCAACTACAAAATTGTAGAGGACCATGAATTGAACACATTTGGTGTTGAGCTTGTCTTGAATTGAAGCCTTGATCCATGTGTAAATCATCCATGAAGTGAGCTGCTCAACCAATCTCAAACTTTCCAAAATTATTCTAAGTGTAGAACTTTCTTTTTATGGCAACTTCAATTTTCAACTAACTTTCCAATTTTGGTAACTTTGCTTATTTCTTTGATTTCATTATTTTCGTTGACTTTTCTTTGACTAAATTTCCACCAAAAGTCCACATTTGATAGTTGACTTTGACTTTGACCAAAAAGTCAACATTTCCTGCTTTTTCTGATTTCAGATGAATTTCCCGATTAATCTGTTTCCGATGCGATTCTCAATCAACTTTCAACCAAAGAAACTCCAGTGAATATTTCTTCAAGCATTTGCATTTTTGTACTCAAAAAGTCGATTCCTGATTAAATGTTTGACCAAAAAGTCAACCTGGTTGACTTTGGTCAAAAACCCTAGTTTTGAAGGATCGGATGGATCTGGAGACTGTATCTTCTATCAAAGCTTTGACTTGTAAATATTCATACCCTGATTTCAGAAGGATATGAATGAAATGTCTCACCCATCAATTTCAGACCTGACTTTCCCTTTACCTAGAGCGTTCTCAATTTCCACTTCTTTTTATCAGTTTCTTGGAATGATGGCAATGAAATGAATGGATATATGAATGAAGGACCTAGATGAGGTATGCGTATGAATGTGATATGAAATCCAATTGGATATAAATAAATGGGCAAATTTTGGGGTGCAACAGCCACTTAATAGGTCACAAGTCAAGTTCAACTAAGGTTCTAAGACAAATTAGTGTTTAATGATATTTCGGAAGCCTAATATACTCCTTGATCGTTTTCAAGGGACATCAGTATAAACCAAAGTACCGCGCTAATGGTGACTACCAGATCAACCGTATCGGTACATGCCGTACAGTTTCCTTGGTCTATTGTCACATACTTAAAGTATCTCAAGATTCGGGTTAGAATCTTTCACACAAGCAAAACACCCAAACAAACCTTTGAAAAATAGAGCAATCAAGTCAAGCAATTGAAAACATCGAAGTGATCTAAACTCTAAAGGTAACCCCTTTTGAAAACATTTTGTTTTTAGAAATTAAGATCCCCAGCAGAGTCGCCAGTTCTGTCGCCCTCGGTTTTTTACCGTACCTCTCGCGGAGAGATACGCGAACTGACACTCTTCTCTTTTTGCTTTTGTGTTTTTGAAAATCAGAGAGTCGCCACCGAATTTTATTTTATCCAATTAAGGAAAGGTTTATAAAAGAAACAGAAAAAGACCTTTAAGAAATTCTGGTAAGGGGGTTGGTTATACAAAGGGAAGGTATTAGCACCCTTTGTATCCATGGTTATCCATGGGCTCTTTAATTTGCTTAGCTCACTTGTTTTAAATCACTTTTCTCTTGCCTTGACATGCTTGTATGTGGTTTCAAATACTTTTGCAAATTGATTTTGTAATGATCCTTGTGCGGATATATACAAAGTGTTTTATCTTTAGAAAGATGTTTTGAAAAAAAGAACGTTAACTTCGTAATGATCCTTGTTTGGATATATACCAAGTATTGTCTTTTTTTGAAAGTTTTATTTTGAAAAACAACGGTATATGAGTCATTTGTTTATTTTGATTTGAGCAAGCAAATTAGGAGGTCTACCCTAAGTTATAAGGTCTTTTCCTATTTCCTTTAGAAAATTTTCCTTTCACCGGATGTAAACGAAAGTTCGATTTTGCATTTGAAACAGTAGAATTTGATTTTTGATTTTTGAAAAGAATAAAAGAGGGATTACCCTAAGAGGTGCAAGTGTGATTGTGTTTTGATTCAGATATTTTATCTTTGAAGTTAGTGACCTAACGCTTCAGTTTTTATCTTTGACATACACGCAATTTTATATGTGCTGGAATTAAAATGCGGAAATGTAAAATGCGGAAAATAAATCTACGCTATTACATCGATTGTGCGGGAAATGTAAACTACGCTATTTACATGAATTTGACAACCTATACACTTGATCTAAGAATTTAAATTGCAATAAGATAAAAGGAAGTATTTTTTTTGGATTTTTTAGATGGTTGATTTTAATTAGAATTAATGCATGATTAATTTAATTAAAATGAGGAAAAAGGTAGAAATAAAATTTAAACCTAAAAATTAAGTTTGAAATATGTTCAAAATGTTTGTTAATTAATTTTAAAGCAAAACTAATTCTTTTGGAATTTTTGAAATTGTATTTGAGAACCATTAAGTTAAATAATCATATAATTATACAAACAATTACACAAATAATTAAAACTTAAAGAGAAAATTATCCTAAATATGTACAAAATTAGCTTATAATATATAAACTATATTTAATATAAAGAACAATTTTTTTATGATTTTTTGATTAGTTAAAATAATTAAAAAGTAAATATATAAATATATACTAATTAACTATACAAAATATTTCAATCTTTAAGAAAAATAAAATATTTTTATGGGAAAAAAAAATAATTAAGCATTTTATCAAATTAATGGTAAAAAGAAAATATTTTTTATGTCTTTTGATTGGTTGGTTTTAAATTAAATGCAAAAGAAAACTAAAATTATTAGTTAAAAATGCTGGGGGTGTATTAAGTAAATCTGGAAAAGAACTGATTTTAGTTCAAGAGATGCGTTTGGGCCAGAAACCAGGGGTGTGGAAATCAATTCGTACAAGGCCCAGTTCAATTGTTTCTTTTTTTTTTCTGAATTTAAGTTATGTGGGGCCCATGTTTTAAACCAGAGCCAATCATGTTTTAACGTTTTGCCACACAAGCCTTTGATATTTTGATCGGCCAATGAGAGAGAGGGAAGAAGCCACGCGTGCCAGTCAACCACGCCCTGGACTTGCTGACCGCCGGAACAGTGTTTCCGGTCTTCTTCTCCGGCGGGGAGACTTTTGAAACCTGCAAAATTGTTAGTTTTAAAGCACAAGGAACACCCTATCCACCTAATTCGAACCTCCTGAACACGATAGTGGCCTTGGTTTTTTCTAAAAGTGTTCGTATCAAGAGATTCGAAGCAAAGAGTTTAAACACGGTTGAACATGGCCAAGTGTGTTCCAGGGACCTATGCTTCCATGTTGTACGTCAAAGTTACTCTATATCACTTCACAAACTCAAACAAGATGTTAGATACAATTAATATATGCTTATGAATGAGATATGGACCACGAAAGTTTTAGCTAATTGGAGAACATGAGTATGATCGTTTCAAATGCTTTCAGCCATGGATTTGAATCACAACTTACTATATGAGGTCCCAGGAGATGATTAGAGTGCTTAGTTTGTATTGATAATGGCTGGAAACCACAAAATGAAAATTACAAGGTTTTGGTGTTTTGTGAGAATTTTTGTGAGTTTCCTTGCTATGCCTTTGCTATATTTTCGTGTGTCCTTGTTTACTGAAGTGTTCTAGCCATTATATAAGCAATGAAGTGCTTCAAAACTAAGCTAAAAGCATTAAGTGCTTTTGTTGAATTTTGGAATTTTTTAATATATGTAGCTTTGAATTCAAGCAACCATGGCTTGATTTTTCCACACCTCTTGCTCTTAGGCCTGTTGTACTTCTCTTGCTGCAGAGCTTTGAATGTTCTTTGATGACTCATGCTTAGAAACTAAGCTACATATTATCCTTCCATTTTCCTTTTTTAATTTAATCTTAAATGTGATAAAATTAAACCAAAAAAAGAAACAAAAATGCTATGGGCTTTGTCTTGGTCGTGGGAGGCCCTTCACATTATGGGAAACATGTTTGGATCATGGAAATTAGGTCTCATTTGGAAAAAAAACATTTTTGATCAATGTTGATTTCATGCATTTTCCCAAAAAATGGTCAACTTCAACAAGGCATAAATCCCTCAATTTTTATCATATGAAGGAGTTCTTGTACTTTTTGGAAACCTCAAAGAGTCCTCTAACCAATGTCTTTGGTCTCATATCAAAATGATTTTCCATGCTCCTTGTGTGACCTTTTGAAAAAAGTGACTTTTTGTTTACTTTGAATATGACCTGTAATGTCTTGATTCATATTTTTCAAATGGTGAATCTAATGATCATGGAACCAATTTCATTTGAAATATAATTGAATTTCCTTCAAAATGAGCTTTGGTTTGAATTTTTTGGATGAAGTATGAGAGAGTTATGACCAGTCAAAGTTCATTTGACTTTTTAGGAGAAAACCCTAATTTTGAAACTTAGGGTTTTGTTGATTTTTTATCTTTCCTTGATGAATTATGATCAACCAATGATCAAATGATGAATCTTTTGACAAAATATGGATGTTGACAAAAAATTTCATTTTTGACTGTCTGTTGACTTTTTGGTCAAACGGGTCGTCTGTTGACTGTTTCAGCTGCTGACTGTGCGTCTGAGCGAATTGAAGTTTGAAAATTTGTATGGTGGTACTTTGAGATATATGGAGGTCCATGAAATCCATTTGAGGTCTCAAAAACTTGTTCTCCTGAAAAAAACAAAAAACCCTAGTCAGGGACTGTTTGTGTAGGAGACGGTTAAGCGTACCTGATTTTTGTGCAGTGTTGAGTCTCTGCTAATCATGTGATATTCAGAAGACTTCTAGAACAAAAATCTTGGAATTTTGAAATGTAAAAGATTGTTTTGATTGATGGTACAAAACACGGAGAATTGCACTGTCAGCGGTTTTGACTGTCAACTGGCTGTCCGGGTATTAATGAAGCAGTTAAGGTGAAAATTCAACAGTTAAAGTTAATTTTTCTTTTTGTTTTTTTTTTGTTATGTAAATGATGAAAATTTATTTACATGAGTGGTTAGAAAAACACAGACACAATAAATAAATATTATATACTGTATGCGAGCAAAATTACCGATAATAACCCTGAAAAACATTTAATGCACAGAAAAATAAATATTTAACTGGCAGAAAACGCACAAAATATTATCTTAATAACAGTACGACAGATAGTACGATATTTAATACTGACAGTACAAATATTACATACTATAATGAACAGTACGACGAGTAAACGATACGTTATTAAAAAAATAAAAGATACGACAAACTTTAAGAATGACGATTAATAACCCATGCTACAAATAATAACATATAAATGATTGGGAGTGTAAACATCCCAGGTCCGCATTTTTCAGGACTATGCAGACAGAAGAAGGACATGATTACCACCACGACGGTGATGACCATAAGAAAACACGTTTCCATCCGCTTCGCCATTTTGCGGGGGAAGAAGAGAGAATGAATATGAAGTAGAAATTTGAGAGATGAGTTAGAATTTGATGTCAGATTTTACGGAAAAAATGAGAGGTATTTATAGAATGAAAAGAAGGATAGAGACGTTGGGGAATGAAGTGATTCCGTACAAAAGGTAAATTTGAGTGGAAGTAGGATTTGAAAGAAAGTGTATAGTAGTGTTGGAAAAAAGAGAGATGTATAGAATAAAGTTAGGATTTGATTTTGAAAGAAAGAGATTTGAAAAGAAAGGGAAAGATTTTGAAAATAATAGAATATAGTACAAAAATTAGTGGGAAACAAAAGTTAATAATAATTTACTTGTTACCAGTACAGTCTGAATCCCCGGACTTTGCGCTTGCAAAAGATTTAATTCTGTACCAATTGCGTCAGTACTATTTATCTGTAAATAAATCTCAAATAAATAGCGTGTGTGAAGTAATAAACAGTACTTGGCGTTTGCGTAAGAATAAATTCAACAGCGAGCCAAAATACTGTATAAGAACAATTCTAAAAACCAAGTATTCATAAATCAGGACATTTATGAGATAAAAATCCAAGATTATATGAAGCTCTTAATTTTTAGATTGCAATTTTTCTTGAAAAAAGATGCGGGCAAATTTTGGGGTATAACACATTGCATAAAATTCAGATTGCCTTTTTAGGCCGCACTATAATCAAAGCAAGTGGTTCCTTTCGAAAGCATCTGCTTCACATTCTGAAAAGAAAAAGAGGGGTATTTACCTTGGGTGGCATTTGTAAGCTCATCTCCCACGGAGCTTTTTCCTGACAAATGCAAATTTCAGGGCATTTCAGTGTCCAATTATCTTCTACCTGTAGATCACGATAGGCAGACATGCCAATCCGACTCTTCAGGTTTAAGAAGATTAAACAGGGGCAGCTGTCATACCCTAAAATTTGGCTTCCTCTATTCATCTTCAATGGCTCAAGGTTCAAGGGTTTATTCAAGCAACATTCTCCTAATCGAGGGCCTATCAAAATTAGGGTTTGCAGTTTATTAAAGGATTTTGAATCTCTGAGGCCTCAAATGGATCTCAAGGTGTCATATATATATCAAAGCATATCCATGTCAAAAGCCAAGCTTCAATTCCAAGGATTGCTCACTCAATGGCTCAGATGATCAATAATCGACTATGCTGATCTAAAAGTCAACTATAGTAAAAATACAGTCAAACTTCAAGATTTTTGGTCAACATCAAGTATGTGAGGTTATATCCATCATTTGATCAAAGGTTGATCATGATCCATCAATGAAAACTCAGAAATGAACAAATGCAAAGGTTCAAATTAGGGTTTTTTATAGGAGAAAGTCAACTCAACTTTGACTGGTCATAACTTTCACATGGAGCAACAAAAATTTCCCAACCAAAGCCTATTCTGATGTAAATTTGATTCTCTACAACTTTGTCTCTCACAAGCTAAGGCCAGAAATGCTTCATTTAAGATATGTGGTCCAATACATTACAAGTCCTCCTAAAAGTCAACAAAAACACCTTTTGGGTCAAAGCTCATAACTTAAACATGGAAGCTTCAATTGAGATGAAACCAAAAGGAGATTTTAAAGGACTATTTAATCTTTATAAAAAGTCCTAGAGTGCATTAATATGATTAAAATTGAGGGAGATACGATGCGCGCAAGTTGGTCAAATTCCAAGAAAGGCATGGAACCCTAATGGGTGATTTTCACAATTTTGAATTAGTGAGCCTAACTTTTGGACTTTAAACATGATTATGAGTTCATATAGGACCTATGAATCTATTCATATATTTTTGGATTATTATTTAATTTATTTGTATTTTTATTCATTTATAAAAGCAAATTAATTAAGCAAAAAATCCAAAATTGTGAAATAAATTGTATGGGTTCATTTTCTATCATCTAAGGGCCCAAGAGACATCCAAAGAATAATCAAAGTCATGATGCATGATTATGGAGAAAGGTCTTCCAAGATTAAAGAGAAATAATATATGTTTCTATAAAAAAATTCTCTCCAAATAAAAGAGTCCAAGCCCAAGAAAACCCTAATAAGGTCATATATATGCTAAAAAGAGGCTGCAAACAGAGGGGGGACGAAAAAAGGCGGAGGAAAATAGGGTTTTAGAACTTTCAAGAATTTCAAGAAATTAGGGCAAGCAAGAGTTCTTGTTACAGCCACATTCACCCCATTCCAGTCGTAGCATCTCCTTCCTGAGCCTTCCATGAACTCATGATAGTTGGTCTTGAAGCCTCAAAGTGCCCAGAATAGTGCGTATAAGCTTGCTCCGATTGGTGAGTTTTCACAACTTTTAAATTCATGAATCAATCGTGTTATATCGCATACTAACGTTTAATCAAGTTTATGTGAGCCGTTGGATTGCTTCTGGGCAATTGAATCAGAGGTTTTACGTGAGAATTGTTGTCTACCATTGTTGCACCGTGTTGCTTTGTGTTGCTCGTATCTCATTATGCAGGCCGAATCAGGACAAAAGAACCACGCCATTGGATTCAGAAGGTGTTAAATAATCGATCTGGGTTTTTGTTTCATGGAAAACGATGCATTTTCGAGCGTTTTAGGGAGGCTGCAGGTCGGAGAAGACGACCGGAGTTCGTCTCCGGTGTCTCTGTATTTTTGATTCAGGCGGCAGTGGTGTGTCACGTGCTGATTCGTCCACTTCGTGTGGGAGACCCAATGGCTATACGTGGCATGATGCGTGTGGATGGTAACCATTCCGGCTTTCTCTCTCCGCCAATGATTGGTAGCAACGAAGCCAAGTGGGCCCGATTTGACTTTTGTTTGATTTTTCTATTCATTGCATAATATGATATTTATTTGTTTGGAGGTATATGATTATCAAGATAAATGCGCAGCCTGACTGGTAATCTGGTTTTAGTGATAAGCGTGAGGGCCTGGGTTCGAACCCTACCCTCCACGCTGTAAATTTAATAACAAGTTTGTTCATGCCATCTTCGAGATTCTATGCGCGCAGCCCACTAAGGTTCACCATACGCCCTCGCTTCTCAGCCACGGGATCTCCTACAATCCTGATCTAACGCCTAGGAAGATGAGGTGCATACCGTAGGCACCCAGTATGGTCACATGCAACCCCAGCCAGGTTTTATATACATATTTTTGTATTTCTTTTTATCTATTTTAGATTTAACATGAAATAATTTTTGTGTAATTTAATCAATCATTTTTAATTAAGATTAATATAATAAAATTACGATTAGATTTAGGATTATAATATTTTCCCAATTATTTTGATTACTCGATTATTTGATTTAATTAATTTAATCAATATTAATTGGTAAATCACAAAAACCCTAGAAAGGTTATATGCCTTAGGGTTTGCCCAATCCTACTGCCCATTGGGCAAAGAACATTAACCCTTAATTAATTCTCTTCTCGACCCGACTAAATCTATTAGTCGCATTAGACAAGAGGTAAAAAATATGAAATTTAAAATACATTCAATTTGCTGCCCGCGACGATCGAATCTATCGATCAGAGTAACCAGCAATGCCCCATTAATCCGTTAACTATAATGATCAAATCTATTGATCATTGCATCTAACGGTGACATTTTAAAATCAGGGTTGTACGCCCAAGTCTTAAAACACACTAAACCACGGAACTACAGATTTTCATCTCTTCAATACTGCGATTTTCAAATCTACGATAAGGTAATTCAAAATACCTTCGAACTTCGAATTTAGAAAACTACGATAGGCCATTCAAAAAGCCTTCAAACAACCTCATACTAATTCTAAGGCGTAAAACCCTGTGCCCGAACTACGTCGACTATGATTCTCCCTAAGGAGATACGTAGGCACTTGGATAACCAAGGCGAGTCCCCTTCCCTAAAATCTCAATTCACTCAAATCTCATTTTTCGCCCTATTCATTTCCTTAGCTATTAAACCTGAATATTTTAGCCATAAAATTTGACCTTAGATTCAAAGCCATAGGAAAGGGTTGAGGGTGCCTAACACCTTCCCTCGACCTGATTATAATAATCTTACCCTGATCTCTAAACTGCGTAGGGTTTCCTATTCGCCATTCAGAATAGGTGGCGACTCTAAAAGTATTAATTTTTAGGGCAGGTTGCTACAGCAAGAAACCCTATAGGGTAGGAAAGAGGGGAGCAAGAAGAACACAGTGAAATTGGTCATAAACCGTTACTTTTTACTTTCTCTTCGAAACAAGATTAGAAATGTTACAGAATAACAAATAACCTCTCTCACCCTAATTAGGATTTGTAGTGTGCAATAATAAGAGACTAATATGCTATTTATAATAAAACGGACACAATAAACTAATGGGTTTTTTCACACAGACCCATTACACAAGCTAACTTAAACAATTGGGCATAACAAACAGGCCCAATTCGACATGCTAACATTCTTAGCATATTTTGACTACAACATGTGAACAGACTTCGACGACATGCTAATTTCTTATCAAATTGTCGAACCAAGAAGCTACCCTTTGACCTAACTAGAGTTCGATCCAATATCTCATAAATCTCCACCTTGGAACAAACTCTATAACATTAGGGAACAAACTAGCTTTCTTCATGCAGCTTTATCAACTGCATAACCTTCAACGCTTCTACCCAACCATGCTGAATTAGTAGGGCTTTCATTTTCGAGCACCTCAGACCAAAATCGTTCACTCTGGTGAACTTTTCAATCCATACTTTGTTGACGACATTCTTCTCCATGCTAACTAAACCAATTTGTTGTGAAATCGATGCCAAGAACAAAGTATAATGGGTTTCTTTTCTTGGCAAGAAACTCACAAGGGTAGGAAAGAAGGAAGCAAGAAGAACACAATGAAATTGGTTATAAACTGTTATTCTTTACTTTCTCTTCGAAACAAGGTTACAAGTGTTATAGAATGACAAATAACCTATCTCACCCTAATTAGGATTTGCAGTGTGGAATGATGAGAGACTAGTATTCTATTTATAATAAAACCAACACACTAAACTAATGGACTCTTACACACAGATTCATTACACAAGATAACTTAGGGAACAAGCTAACTTAAACAATTGGGCATAACAAACAAGCTCAATTCGACAGGCTAACAATCCAAGCATATTTGGACTACATCATGTGAATAGACTTCGACAACATGCTAATTTCCTATTGAATTATCAAACCAATAAGCTACCCTTCGACCCTACTAGAGTTTGATCCAATATCTTACAATTTTACTATTCACTTTCTCAATTAGGGTTAAAAGATTACAAGTAAATAACAAACATTAGTGCTCTCTCAACAATCTGAGAGAACCAGTCTATATATATAGACCACTATGCTAACTTAAGCAATTAGGCTAACAGAATGGCTCAATTCGACAAGCTAACAACATAGTATCTTTGACAACTGCATGCTTGAACGGACTTCGACTATAGTATGCAAGACTCTGACTTCTATTGAATCAACCATTATCGAGACTAAAGTTCGATCCAACTAAAGCAACATGTCAGATAAGATGTCATATGCAAAGTCACTCAACATCGTGATTGTTTGGGCTAACAGTTGGATCAGTTTAAGATTCAACAGAGGCAGAATATTCTGGGAATATTATGTAGTTTTATGTGGCGTTGTTTTAAAGGTCTGGAAGATTCACGCTGAAATCAAGAAGAATATTCACTTTCTAATTATGAAGATAAATTAGGAAGGTTATGATTGAAGACCTATTTTGTTGCAAAAGATTCTGCTGATTTGTAACAGCTGATATGATGTGATTTGAAGCCCAAATCCAGTTGAGAAAAAGGTAATTAATAGAAGCATTGTAACCTAGAAAATTACTAGCCAAAGATATAAAAGTTTTTATTATTAGGGCTAAATCTGTAAGCCACTCTCTAGGAGAGTTGGTATGCGTGAGCCTCTCGAATATCATGTTGATATGAGAGTAGGATTAATGTTTAGAGGTTTCATTCTCTATTGTTCATTCTTAAGATTTTAAGCATAGAATTTTTATTGTTCTTGGAGGAAGCTTTTAATTAACTCTAAGTATTGTTCTTAGTCAAAAGTTTTGGCTAGGTATTATCATGGAAGCGTGTCTTCCTGTTTTGTTCTAAGTGTTTTGAAGTATCCAATCTCTGTCTGTGATTGAAAGGGATTGAGGAGGGCCTCATACCTAAGTGAGTCTTAGTTAGAAAGTTATCACAGGTAGTGATTAAGTGAGAAGACAGTAAACCGGAGTTTGGTTACGCGTGAATCAGAGGTTGTTTGCATAGTACTTTGAATTAATACTATTATAGTGGACTTTATCCCTGACTTGGTAGCCCCCAGAGTAGGTGTTGATGTCACCGAACTAGGTTAACAGTTCTGTGCGTTGTTTACTTTTTAGTAACATTCTTGAATTCTTATACCTCCCCTATGTGTTTTGTTCAGATCAGATGTTTAGACATATCATAGGACATCTGAAGTCTGATATACCAAAATTTTAATGGGTATTAGAGCATGCACCCTATTTGGTTCTGGGTGAGATCCTAGGAAGATACTTTCTGGTTCATGGGCAAGGAAGTAGGTTTCTACTGAAAAGATGTATGAATTTGGATAATTCATACTATTTTTGGGAGCATTCTGTATTTGTGAAATGGTGTCTGTTGGCCTTCTCTGAAGTTGTTCAGGCTTGTTGTGTTGGTGGTGAGTTGCTCTGTTGTGTTTGATTTATTTTCAAACCTATGTTGTTTTATTGTCTCCTGGATTATGGTGCTACTTGTGTGCAATAGTTTTAATGTTGTGCCTGAAGAATGTTGAGGAGCTCTTGTTTTATGTTCTAGTGCATGGTATATGATATAACCCTGGTTGTTCCCTGTGTCTCTGGCGTTGAGACTTTAGAATGTTATGTTCGTGGAAATATGGGAAAGGATTAGGGTTTGGTCTCCTCATTAAGGTTATCCTATGATATTGTGATATGTGGCAGGCTTTTCCAATCAGCTTATTAAATTTTCCAAAGATACTTGAGGTTCATCTCAAGTCCACTCATAAAGGAACTTATCAATAAGTTTGATGAGAATATGAAGAAAAGTTGATCAATGGTGATCATATACATGGATATTCCTAGTTTGTGGCTAATTCAGGAAAGTGGGTCTGTCCTTGTTGTTGTTGGAAGTGGACCTCCATTGAAGACCTTGAAGGTGATCAAGAAACGTATTATGTTCCATGAGAAGGGAAATGATGTTCTACTGGATATCCAAACATCGTATCAGCAGGTGTGTAGATTCTCGTGGCTTAGCAGATGCTTTGGGTAAACAAATGTGTGTTGATCACATAGGTTTAGAACTTTCTCTTGATGTGGAAGAGGAGGCATCTGGATTGTACGTGTAAGAAGTTTCTATCTAGAAGACTTGTCTTAAATAATTGGGATGGTCAAGAGATGATCAACCTATTGTTTACTCCCTAGGTCAGGTTATTTCTAATCAAAGTAGATGGGAGTACATAAGCTGAGCTCTTATTCCTAGTGGAGAAATTTTTTTAACGGCTGTGCTACTTTTGGAGGGGAGAATGTATGATTTCTATAAAGTGTTCTTGGAAGCTGTTGAACGGAGTCCCTAATCTTGACATTTGTATGTTAAGAATTTATTTTTCTCAATATGTCTTGTGGTGTGTCTCATAAACAGGATGGAGGTTGTTTACTTAAAGTTGGTATTATTATCAAGTCCATGAGAACATGGAACTCATGTTCTAGTGTAGTGAAAGAGACAGTCAAAGGGGTTACGTGCTCTAGAGATGTACAAACCTAATTGGTTGATTTGTATTTTGTTGAAATTTTATCCAAACCACTTAGGATGTGAATTTCATAAGGTTGTTTGGAGCACGAAGGAGTTAGTAATCCTATTAGAGACCCAAGGATCATGGTTCTTCAAATTTTTCCTTGTTATCTGTATGGAAAGCTTCTCCTCAAGCTGGGATTCAATTATGTGGCGTGTTCACATGATGGAACATTTGTCAATATAAGGATTGAAGGGCATCTTGGTGTCTTGAAGAATTGGGAGAAGTAGATTTATCTTGGATAGTCTGGTTGTGGTATTATGATCAGTTAATAACCTGGCTATTGTAGTATGCTTTAAATACCTGTTAGAGGGAATCTCCTCTCTAAGTGCAGAAGGATGGCGTCTAACACCTCAAAATCAGACAGGAGGTATGAAAACTGTGTTGTTAAGAAGAAGCTTCTTGAGGCATGTAATATACAGGTTATTGGATATTTCTATGGTCTGATCGTGGAGGTTGATCAACTACCGTTGAGAAGTCTTGCGAGAGGTGTTTGGATTACTATGGATGATTGTCTCCAAAGCCATGGTAAAAGGTTAAATCCATGTGATTTAGACTGATGTCTGAACTGATGTTGGAACATCATTTCAATTCCTTACTTCCTCAACTAAGGAAGTTTGTTTTGTTCTGGATGGAGTGTGAAGACAAGTCACTAGCCTAATCTGGGATAGGTATGGTGTGAATATCGATCATGACTGTCTGCCATGATGAAAAATCAGCTTGTGTTGATGGTATGCAAAAGAAGGATGTCATACCTTGTGCTCTACTTTGTGTAAGAAGGTAGTATTATCAA
Organism: Vicia villosa; assembly: GCF_029867415.1. NCBI lineage: Eukaryota > Viridiplantae > Streptophyta > Magnoliopsida > Fabales > Fabaceae > Vicia > Vicia villosa. The sequence continues at coordinate 102,967,861 of NC_081180.1, read as the reverse complement.
CTGACTGTATCTCTAAGAGAATCTATGAAGATAGGAACTTGAAGAAATGTTCCTCTAATGAAGTTGTGCATGTGGCTGGTGGAAAATACCCTGACGGGAGTTGCGTATTTTGTAACACCCTTCTAAACCCCGCGGAAATTAATAAAATAATTCAGAGTAAAACATGAAAATAAGGGTGCCACAATTCAATTTAAAACAATTTATCATAAATCAATTGTCATGCTTCACTTAGGAACAAATCATCAATTTAACAAAATCGTGTTTTTACACAACGAAATATTCATCACACGGATAAGCATAACATCATCTATGCAATATCCCACAAAATTAATACAATAACAACACAATAGAGTAACATCATAGACTCTAAACTAGAGTTCCCCAGTGTTACAATATCAGAGCATGACACCGACAAACTGGCCTATGAGCTATCCTCACCAAAGCCAAAAGCCGCTACTCGTCAATCTGAAAATGTCAACAGTAAGGGTGAGTCTCATTCAAATTAACAAATGTTATTGAATCATAAATAATAACACATCATAGTTACATCATTCACCCAATTGTTTCATAAACAGACATTCAGACAAGTTTCATCATCACAAAACAATCAACCAACACATCATCAATATTTATAACACTGGAATACATCCAATCATGTTATAAAAGACATGCATATGAATGCAACAGACACTATGCATGTGGTACCAACATCATCAAATGGGAATAACCCATGACCGATCCAACATCATCAAGATACGGCCCTGCCAGCACAGATTCCACACAATGGGAATCATGCCCTTCACTGATCCAACATATCATCATGGATACAGCATCATCAATGAATATGAATGAATGCAAACATACATGAACATACTTATACCATCGTCAAGTCTAATGAGTAACATCTTCAAATACTCATTTCATCATCATCATCAGGATCATCATCATCAACATCATCATCATCATCAAAGTATGTTTATATACATTAGCATCATTCAAATACAATCAATCATCATTATCATCATTAAAGAACATACATATGTCCACATCAATCATCATCATTAATAAGAAAGAACATACATGTATCCACATCATTCCAAACAACGCAATCATCATCATACAATTCTCAACAAATCATCACATCATAATGTTTTTCAAAACAACATCTTATATTGTCACATTTCTTCATATATGTCAACAATACGTCATCCATCCAACAAACAAGATATTCACATCATAATCACATCATCACAAAACTATCTCATAAGCTTCATCATACCAACAAACAAATCATCACATGAATCATGTTTTAAACATAGCTTGTATCGTTATATCCTATCATATATATCCACAACACATCATACATCAAAACAAGCAAATGATGATAAAATAAATTCAAGATGCTGCTCGTTTCATTATTATAACACAAAGAATATTTCATAAGTTTCATCCTGCTCGAAACGGCACTTAAAACAGGCCAACGGTTCGAAAGTTATGCATCTTTAAACTTTTCAAAATTACTAGCAGCACGCGGCGCCACACATTGTTTGCGACGCGCTGCCAGGAAACGAAGCCTTCGCGGCGCCAACTAGGGACGAGGCGCGAACTAAGTGAAATAGTTCTCCTCAAGCTTTCTGCCAAGCAGTTCGCGGCGCCAACAATTGGACGCGGCGCGAACTGACCAGATAAGAGATTCCCATCGAAATTGACAGCACACAAACTTGAATCCCAAATTCCTCAACCTCGACCAAATCCATTCAAGTTGATCAAACACTACAAAACAGCCATAAAACATATATCATACACACATATAACATATATTATGCATCATCAAACATCATACAACACCAAATTCATGGAATTCATCAAAACGGATAATTATCAACAAACATCCCCAAAATCCCAACTCTATCATACGACTCAATTGACATGAAATAATATATCTATATCAGTCCTATTATCCATAACCCAATAATAGATGTTAATCGGAAGAGTCCCCCTCTTACCTTAGCCAAGAATCTGAACTTTTCCCCTTCTTCTTCATCAAACCCGTAAGCCCTTTTCTTCACTTTCAGCAAGAATTCCCAATCTTCAAACTCGCTTATCTCCCTCATCAAGAACCTCCCTGACACGAATTAATATATCAAATCGAAGGAAATTTCGTGTAGAATCCGAATCTTCAAGAATGACCTGATTTGGAGTTACGAGCAGAAAGTTATGACCCATTTTGTGAGGGCTGCACCATGAATACGAAAATCTCTTTTCTCCATGAGCTCTCTCCTTCTTCCTCTTAGGTTTTCTTCTTCTAATTTCCAATTTATTTCTTTTTTTTCTTATTTTATGAAAATAAAGCAAAATAACTTTAGTAATAGGGCCTACCAATCACACCCCCTCCATTACTAACCACGACTTGGCCCAATAGCTTATTTTACACAATTTCCAACTTAAGTCCAATTAAAATACCAATAATCCAAGAAATTAATTTAAACTCTCATTAAATTAATAAATTTAAAATATGGGGTGTTACATATTTGTCTTACGTGTCGATGCAAGTCTGCAATCTGAACATTATGGTTCAGAAAGTGTATGGGAATTTATTTCTCTCCATGGTTATATGGTGTATAGTAGATGCTGAAGGTGTGATATTGTGAGATCTTCGTGTGTGAAAGGACCTCTATGAAAATTAATAAGCCCTAATGATGGTGGTTCCAGAACCAAAGTTAATAGGTTCTGAAAATGATGTCACAAATGATGTTGGAACATCATTGTTGATGGTTACTTATTGTAGGTGCTTGGGATTGTGAATGGAAGGTTGATGCTCAACCTTATTGTCAGAAGAGGTATTTCTGACTATGTGGTTTAGGATGAAAAGATTCAGATATTGTCAACAGTAGTATGCTTGGTGGATGCATGACTACAATGTTGAAGACTCCACTAGTATCAGTAATTGCTAGTGGATATAAGGGCAGAGGAATATTGTCAAAAAGAGTGATCAGAATAATTTTGAGGAAAGCTTTTTTGCAGCAAGTAACTCAAGGAGAGAGTTTTCTAGTCTGGATCTTAGTAAAGCTTTAAAGCCAACTAAGAATTTTTGGATCCTGTAAGTGAAGACATACCAAGAGTACATGAAATCTTGACCATACCAAGAGTCGTGACAAGGAGCTTGTGAAGTTATAGCCCTCCACTATGAGCAAGTGAAAACTTTCATGTGTATTCATCAGGTGCTCAAGTGGTTATGATCAGCAGGAGCATTGTTTATCCATGACAGGGGGATTTAAGTCCTGTATATCGATTATTTCTTCAATGGTACAATCCTTTGAATCATAGGTACACACGTTTCTTAGGAGTTCTCTAAGAGGCAGCGTTTTGAATGGGAGAATTTATTTTTCTCTACTCGTCTATATGCGACTCAATGAAGGTATGATTGTATCATGAGAGATGACACTCATGGTGTCTTAACCTTTTGGTTCGATTCACTAAATTATGGTTGAGATGAATTTACTTAAGGACCATTAAGGCATGGTGATGTTAACTTTAGATCACGTGATGGCTCTACACACCAGCTTTCTCTAGTAACTAAAGAAGTCTTGAGAATACATGAAAAGGAAAACAATGTCTGACTAGATGTTCAGAACATTGTTTAGGACTTGTTTCTTGTGTAACCAACAAGTGAATGTTGTGGACGGTGCAATCAAAAACACGAAAGGAGGGTGTGTAAAATGTGCGTGCATGAGCATTTATTGGAACCATCATTTTGAAGGATGAGTCCAGAGTCAATAAAGGAATTAAAAACTGACTTGGACGGTGCATATTGAAGTTTGGTGATGTTATCCTTCTCGAATAACGCTCCTCTTGACCAAGACCATTGTCACAGTCAAGAACCGTTAACCTCGAAGAAATTGCTCGGATATTTAAAGAGATCATCTCTTCTTCTCATTCATTGTGTGTTGGTTGTTTCTTTTGTCCTTATGGACTTTGTTCGGGTTTGGGTAAGTACCGTATGGGTATGAGCCTATAATGGATGTATTTGTCAATTTTTGGCTAAAAAGGGGGAGAAAGGTTGTGTTCAGTTATTGAGTCTGGAATCTGTTCTTGTTATAGTTGGAGTCTATAACTGGGTTTCTGAGTATACAAAGATGTCAAATAGAATGTTCGATCTTCCTTCTTTTTGTGTCTTGTGATCTGAGTTATGAACACAATTGTGTCTTGTGGTCTGAGTTACCCGGAATTGAAGTTTGCGCCCCTGAGTTTTCCTCTAGAGACTTTAGGTTGGTGTTTGGTTGCTACTTAAGGGTTCTCCTATGCCCCCTGTGAGGAAGATTTCTGGATTAACGGGAGTTTCTTCATCCTGGGAGAAATGTTTTAGGGATTGATGTCCTAACATCATCCTGAGGTGGCTGTAATGGTTTTGTTCGGCTGAATAAGAAAAAGAGTTGTCTGACAGAAATGGATTGGTTCGGCTGAAGATGAAGAGGAGTTGTTTTGTTATAAAGAAGAAATGTTTGGACTTCTAATTATTCCCCTCAAGTGTACCAAATGCAGTTCTTTGGTGTTGAGTTTTTGTGCTGCAATGGATCTCATTCAGAATGTTGTAAAGAAGATGTCGAACAAAATGTTCTGACAATATCAGGCTGAAGACTGTTGATGTTTGTAATTCTTTATTGTTGTAATTGTCTGATTGTATTGTGTTTATTTGTCTTAGCCAACATTTACAAAAGGGGGAGATTGTTAGTTATCTATTTTTAGGAATGTCGTTAATTTTAGTAAAACAAATATAGCAACACTATGTTAAATAGGATGAGTTAACTTGCTGAGAAGAATATGTTAAGCAAGAAGTCTTATTCTATGAAGAAATATGTTGAGTTGGGATGTTTTATCAACTAAAGAAACATGTCAGATAAGATATCCTATGTAGAGTCACTCGACATCGTGATTGTTTGGGCTGAACAGTTGGATCAGTTTAAGATTCAACAGAGGCAAAATATTCTGGAAATATTATGCAGTCCTATGTGCCGCTATTTTAAACATCTGGAAAATTCACGCTGAAATCAAGAAGAATATTCACTTCCTATTCGACATCGTGATTGTTGTAGAAGGTTATGTTGATTTGTAACAGGTGATATGCCGTGATTTGAAGCCCAAATCCAGTTAGAAAAAGGTTATAAATAAAAGCATTGTAACCTAAAAAAAGTACCAGCCGAAGATGTAAAAGTTTATATTATTAGGGCTGAGTCTGTAAGCCACTCTCTATGAGAATTGATATGTGTGAGCCTCTTGAGTATCATGTTGATATGAGAGTAGGACTAATGTTTAGAGGTGTCATTCTCTATTGTTCATTCTTAAGCTTTTAAACATATAGTGTTTATTGTTCTTGGAGGAAGTTTTTGAGCAATTCTAAATATTGTTCTTAGTCAAGAGTCTTGGCTAGGTATTGTCATGGAAGTGTGTCTTCCTGTTTTGTTCTAAGTGTTTAGAAGAATCCAATTGTTGTCTGTGATTGAAGGGGATTGAGGAGGGCTTCATACCTAAGTGAGTCTTAGGTAGAAATTTAGCACGGGTAGTGATTAAGTGAGAAGACAGTAAACCGGAGGTTGTTTGCATAATACTTTGAATTAATACTATTATAGTGGACTTTATACCTGGCTTGATAGCCCCCAAAGAAGGTGTTAATGTCACAGAATTGGTTAACAATTGTGTGTTGTTTACTTTTATGTATCGTTTATGAATGCTTATACCTCGCCTATGTGTTTTGTACTGATCAGATGTTTAGACATGTCATATAACATCTGAAGTCTGTTATACCAGAATTTCACCATTTATGTACCTTAAAATTCACTTTAATGCTTGCTAGTGCACAGTTCTAGAATTGACCATGTACCTACTTACAAGACTTACTGCATATATTTAACATATTAGAGACCATATCATACATCAAAGAACCTATTATGTTAACATATGATATGATATTCATATATGTTCTTTCAACCTCATTACTGAGACACTAAGTTATACTAAAATTGGATTGAGAATTTGTCAATGTCACAACAGGTTTTGAATTCGACATACCAAACTTATAGAGAATCTTCCGCAGGTATGTATCTTACCATGAGAATATAATCAATATAAAACAACAAAATAACAAATGAACTTCCAAGTCGAAATCTGAATAAACACAGTGGTTGAAATGGCTTCTAGTGAAACATATGTGTGCCATGAATTTATCGAATCTCCTATTCCATTGTCGAGGAGATTGTTTTAGGCCATACAAAGAGCTACTCAATTTGCACACATAATCCTCCTTGCGTTTTTTTCATACCCTTCAAATTGCTTCATGAAGATTGTTTCATCTAGATCACCATACAAAGACCTATTATATATTCAACTTCATTAAGAGGATGCAAGGACAAGTATGAAATAAAGTAAAAAAAAAATTGTGTATCTTTCTTCTCATTTTAGGAGAGACTAGAAAAAGTAATGGAAGCCACACAATTTCATTTTCTCTGCCCTATTTCTTAAAATATATGAAAAATATGTCACATTAGTAATTCAATAAATTCTCACAGCATCGTGTGTCTGACATGGCATCCCAAATTGAATATGAAATCATTTACTTGAGGTCTAAAAGCATAGCCTAAAAGGAATATTCATATATCATCTATGACATGGTGTTCATAATCACCAGAAATACAATCTAATTAACATATACATAAACATAACTGCGTACTAGTACATTACAATTTTAAAGGATCAAAAGCAACTGCAAATCGTTTAGAGAGCTGCATTATGTGCACATCAAGTAATTGCTGGGCGAGGCAGTCTTTTCGCAATTTCCTGTAAGTATCAACATGTCAATCTTTATGCCTAATGGCAGGCAATGTTCAAACTATAAACACTGCCTATCAAAAATATCAGTAATATGGAAGATTCATGATATTGAGTAAGCTAGTTGACAATAAAAATGATGACATGAATAGCAATTGAATATGAAGTTATTATAACACACAAAGCATTGCCAATGAATTTTTGGTCACTTTGCCTATATGTTAGCCTACAGTCCCCTACCACATAGTTAAACAAGTTGCAAAAAATCTGCAATTCTTGAATTGCATCAAATCATCAACTCCTTATATCTTTCCAGTTTCCATCAAGTTTCAAATCAAACACCGGCATTGCTGGTTGGGTCTGGATGTGTGGAGCCAACTTTGGGGCCAGATCTGATTGTTGGTATTGGTGTAGACATTGTCACACTCATTAACCCGATTCTTAACATTTTTCCAAGATGTCTCTGACCTGCATCTAACATCTGTATAAAGAGAAGATACACACTCCCTCGGGGACACACAATGTTCAATACTCTATGGCTAGATCAAACCAACTACCAAGCACTAACTTGAGCATTTGAGCAACCTTGCAAGTACCCAGCCTTGTCTATTCTCGTTCTCTGTCATGCACAGTATGTTCAACCATTCATAGATAAACTCTAGAGAATCTCGGATCTCAACAATAATAGATGTGTGGATTTTTTATGATTCGGCAATATATATATATATATATATATATATATATATATATATATATATATATATATATATATATATATATATATATATATATATATATATATATATATATATATATATATATATATATCCCTTATTCCCAATTTATAAGCAAAAACTATTAAAATCACACTTATTAAGATACCAGAACATAATTTCAAGAATGACTTCTGTGTTTTCCTTAGAATAGGTTTAATAGAAAGATGTAAAAACAATTTAAATTAACTATTGATTATGGAGAAAGTGAAAGAGAGAGTAAAATAAATTCAATTTGCATTTATTTTCATCTTGGAAAAGATGCATTTTTAAATAAAATTATTAAATAGAATAAACATTGATTTTCTTTGCTTATAATTTGGGAAAAGAAAAACAAGTTTGTTTCCTTATTAATTGGGACGGAGGGAGTATATCATAATTTGATTTGAGAACTTGATGGCAAGGATGTAAGGAACTTATTTTTTGTCCTTAACTAATTTGCAGCTAATTTCCTAATAACAGAGCAGTGTTATTTTCATAGCAAAATCGAGTTTTCTTCTGTATCCTTGATGCATATGCAGCAGGCAACTAAAGGTAGAGCGATTCTTGAGCGAATTGCTCTATAAAAATTGTGTTTTTTCCTGGCCTAAAATATTATTTAGGACTTCTTTGGGAGGGAGAATTTGGAAGGGGAAAGGAGGGCTTGTTTTTCTTTTCTAAATTAAACAAGCTAAACTATGTATTCGTTCTTTTCATTTTTTTTAAACCTCAAAAATAGATATTAAAATAAGACCTAGCCGTCCAAAACCCATCTCCCAGACAGACCCTTATTGGTTTATAAGCTCCCTACATCCTCATGCATTCAAAACCATGTTACTTTTGTTTGGAAAAAGATTCAATTTTTCGGGATTTTGTAGGATGGATACCTATACAAGATCATGTTTAGCTCCTCCAATAGGTAATGAGCTTGCTACAATTATCTTCATGCAGCAAGAACATCATAGGGAAGCCTGCTAGTAGCATAGTCAACAAAGTCCTAAGAAGACCAAAGACCAGAGTTAAAACTGAAAATTTACTACTGGCACGGTGGCCTCCGAGAAGTCCCAAAGATCTGCAAGTCAATATCAAACAGTATTCCAACAGTTCCTAAAACATGAGCATGTTTTGATGTAAGCTTCTTGTAGCCAGTGTTTAGAACTTACGGTTAAACAAACCAAGCGCCATACCATGATCAGCGTTCAAACCGGAGCATATCGTTTTATGCACTTTATACTTAATCAAAAACACATCATTTTATGATACTTCTTTCATATATAAAACTGTGATTCATAGATATTTAGTTTAACATGGTTCAAAACAATTGTAGTTCAAGGAGTAAGATGTGATCAACATCTATTCCTAACTTCCATAACAATTAGAATAACCGATTATTTTCTTTTATTGATAGGCAAATGTTAGTATGTTAGTAGTTATGTTAATGTTAGTTTTCTATTATTTTGTATTCTCTCCAAATACGAAATCTATGATTAAATTAAACTAAATAACTGACAGAATGCAAATATCAAAGGTACCTCAAACAGTTCATTGATATTATCCGCTGTCTTTGCGGATGTCTCTATAAAAAACATTCCGTTCTTTTCTGAATAGTCCATGCCATCCTTCACGTGAACAAAAAATAAAGCTATATAAGGAATACTAGACATTGCTTTGTTAACTAGATAGTTAAATTATTCAGGGTTGTTGTACTACCTGAACAGCCACTTCTCGCTTCTCGTGAAGATCGGCTTTATTACCAACCAATGCCATCACTATATCAGGGCTTCCATGTTTTTGTAGCTCCTAAATATTTTTACATATATATTTCAGCTACTAAAACAAAACTGAAAGAATATGTAGAAATGAAAATATAGAAACAACTGCATGTATACCTTAACCCAGTACTGTGCTTTGGTGAAAGATTCCGGGCTTGTTATATCATAGACAATAACTGCAACCGCTGCACCACGATAATACAGTGGTGCAAGTGCCGCATACCTGAAACAGATAACCAGCAACCAAATTTTTCTTCAGAATGTACATCTTGTTGAAATAAGAAAAGAGGGAATACTTATGAGAATCAAAATATACAGTGAATCATGTGCAAAACGGGAAAGATAAATGAAAGTTACCTCTCTTGACCAGCGGTATCCCATATTTCAAACTTGACTGTTGTGGAGTCTTGAAGAGCAATTGTTTGTGACAAGAAAGATGCTCCAACAGTTACCTTACATTACAAAGTCTAAAGATTATAAGAACTCTAATATGAAATAATTACCATATCTAGTAAACAAATTTTTTACTTCATAGCATATTTCATATTGGAAAAATTTACATTGAAAATACAAAGTGATCAAATCAAAGCAACATATTCTTACCTTGGATGTTGGATCAAACTGACCACGGACAAATCGCAGAACGATACAACTCTTACCAACACCAGAATCACCTAAGAGGACAAGCTGTGTTCAGTGACATTTAAAGGTTAGTTATTAAGTCCTATAAAGATTAAACAGAGAAATATTTGGGTTGTGAAATAACTTTTTATTAATAACTCCAACTAAATCCATTTGTTTTTCAAGGACATGCCAAGTCAAAAACAGCACAGTAAGCAGAAATATGTGTGGTATATTTCAATTTACACTCTTATTGGTTTCCATAAACACTTCAACAAATTGTTCACCAAACCAAGATAGTATTATAGCAGACCTTATAGGACAGTTTATTGAAAAGAAAATAAATGTACTAAATAATTCACTTCATTCCAAAGGAACAAAAAATAAAGAGCTAAACGGCGCTTTAAACTTTCACAGCTTACTTTAATTAAATCATACTATTTCTGTTGTCTTTTTCTTTTAAGAAAACAGTTACTCAATCCAAGCAAAAACGGAACTAGTTACTATTTACTACATAAATATAAAATCTGATGTATAAAGAAACTGTTTGAAACCAGATTTGCACAAAGCTATTCAACAAAACACCAATCCACTGTAGTTCACCAAAGAATCACAATCATGAAAAAAATTGAGGTAAAGTGAAGTCAAAATCCATAATGAACCATTTGCAACAAAAAGTACTATTAGACACATCCTACAACAAACAATACTAACTTCCTCTGTTTAACAACAACAACAATCAAGCCTTATCCCACTAAGAGGGGTCGGCTACATGGATCAACTTTAGTCAAAATATTCTATACAGGACCATCCTGCCATCCAAATCATTAATCTCGAGATCTTTCTTAATAACTTTTCTTTTAATTTTTCTAGATCTTCCTCTACCTCTAATCAGTTGACTTCACTCCATCTGATTTACTCTCCTTACCACATAATCTACTTGTCTTCTCTCTACATGCCCAAACCACCTAAGTCTATTTTCTACCATCTTCTCTACTACAGGTGTTACTCCAACACTCTGCTCTAATATTTTCATTTTTAATCCTATCATATCTAATCTTACCACACATCCAACGCAACATCCTCATCTTTGCTAGACTTACACTTAATTTATAAATTCTGATGTATCAAGAACAACAATAACCCCATCAAACCATGTTAGAAGAATAAAACCACGTCGAAGACAGGTATAACAACAAAAACAAAAAATTGGTTTTCAAAAATTAAAGAATTTAGCATAAAACACCTTAACACGAAGATTCTTAGCATCCTGTCCTCCACCATTCTCTGAATTGGGTCGACCTAGCTGCCCTGCGTCCCTATCTGAAAACACAAAATCAAATTAACCCAAAACCCCACCAAACCCTAAACTCAATAATTAATTCCAATTGACTAAACCCATTGAATACAAACCCAAAATCACAGATCAAAACCTAAAAAAAAAAAAAAACACAATTTTTCCCAACCCCTTTTCAGCTGCAGGTTAATAGACAAGAATTTCAACAAAAGTTCAAAATTGTACCGATGATTAAACATGAACATAAGTAGAAATTGATGATTACCTGGAAAAGAGGAGCCACAACCCATGGCGAGAGAATAAGGGATGATTGATGGGTGATGCTGCACAACACAACACAACACTGATATGAAAAATTGGAAACTTTTGTTGTTGTTGTTTTTGGTTGGTTGTGAGAGAAATTGGTGTCGTGACAAGGATTCACGATATCTGGGAAAATTGAGGGTTCGGGGATGGATGGATGCTTGGATTGAATTAGAGTCGTATATCGTGCTTTCCGTGAGGACGAGGATTCCACTTCTCGTAAAATTCAAGAAAAAGAATAATGTTTGCTTTCTAATTTATGAATATTTTCTACTCCTTTACATGTCACATGATTAATGATTACATTTATTTTGGTTACATTTAACTAGTAAAGGACCCGTGCGCCTGCACGGGTCACGTAAAATCGGTATAAATATTAAATAAATATAATATGGTTATGGTTAAAGAATTATATTAAAATATATATTAACTAAGCAAAATAATTTCTTCAATAATGATGATTATCATATCAATATTAATTTAATTTATCAATTTGTAGTTGTTTTCAATGATGATATTTATGTTGGATAAAAATTAAAATAATATTAGAGATAATTAATTATTATTGTTGATTACAATTTTAACTCTGAAAAAATATAGTTCTTGATAAAAAGTAAAAAAATAAATAAAAATTGAGATAATGTAGTTATTATGTACTATCATTATCAACAATTTTTATGGGCTCCCACCCCTAGTATGTCTACCCGCCTTTTTTTCCGCAGACGCACATTATCAACAATTTTTATGGGCTCCCACCACTAGTATGTCTACCTGCCTTTTTATGAGCATGATTCAAATTGCAAATTTAAATTATCAAAATAAAAAATTGCAAAAAAAATTATAACATCTATATAAGTCAAGAAACAAAAAATAATGAAATGACATATTATAATTCAATGCAACACATTTAAATCTCATTATTTAACTTTAAATATATGTTTAATTTGATTTACCAAAGAACAATTTGTACAAAAGATGTATATTATTAATATTAATGTTACTTATTACATATATGTCGTTAATTTCTCATATTTGTGTTAGCTACTCATACCGAATCAAAAATACTAATGTAATGGAATAAAAACAGCAAAAATATTTAATTCAAATTGCATATCCAATAACAAAAATAGAACATTTATTAAATAAAAAATAACTTATAATTTTATTTATAATCTTGACAGAAAAAGATTTATATACCAACTCTTTCTTTATATTTGATATATTTAATGAAATGAATATAAATTAGAATTAATGTCAAATATTTTTTTTATAGATATTAAAGAAATGAATATAAATTAGAAGTAATGTCAACTATTTTCAATGGGAAAGATACAATAATGCGTATTGAAAGGTGTTATATGCATTTAATTTTTTAATTTTTAATTCTATACAAAATCTTTTTTGTATGTTTATTTACAATTATTTTATATTGATTCCTCTATTTGAATTTGAATTATGTCAAGGTACTATATATTTGTTGATATTGTATGGAAGGTAGAGAGTTATATGAATTTCATTTTTTTATGATTAATTAACCGTAATGATTACTTTTAGATATTGGAATTGATTGGAAAACTTGTAGCATGCAAAAGAAATAATAATTGTTTTTAGATATTGTCAAATATTAAAGACATAAGGCATGCTAATATGAGTTGATGATGAAAAAAGACAATTGAAGGCATGAAAATCGGATTAAAATATTTGTTTAAACTTGGACATGAAATTAATTTTGGTAGACATCGATTTTCTTATTATGATAGTAGTTATTATAATAGTAGATCAATTATTTCTTAAAAAATATTAATAATTGCAAATGTTAAAAAAGAAGACTAATTATTATCACCTAAAACTACATATTCCCAATTACATTTTCTTCAAACTTCTAATTAAAAAAGACTATTAATTATTACCACCTACAACTAAAACCTACTAAAACCTATTACAACTAAAATCTAGCTCTATTGGGTCCTTTATTGCGATAAAATAAAATAAAACTATTTAATATTTTATTAAATAAATTAGGATTGGAAAACAAAAAAAAAAGTTAATTGTGTGAATTTTTTTAGCCATAAATAACTTTTAGAGATATTATTATTATTATATATTAATTTTAAAAAATATTATTATTACTATGATTAATAATTTGGGACTCTTAACTCAACATAATATTTTTATTAGGTTGATTAATGTATAATTGTTATTAATAAGCTCTTAATGTTGATTATTATGAAAATTTAATGAAAAATGAAACTGTTCTCCCATCCAATCATCTCCATTTTTTTTTGTTAATGTCCTTGATGCAGTCAAATTTTCTACTCTTTGTCACTGAAAAAAATACATTAATAAATAAAAGGCAAGTAAACCAAACGCAGAGGTTGGTGTGAATCATAAATCTACTATAAATCGAAACAAAAATTTGATGAATGAATAGAGTGGGAATTCAAAAGGTTAATTTTCTGTTTCCAATATGTTAATTTCTTTAACCGAGAAAAACTGTTGGAAGTATAATAGGGTTTGGGAAAAGACTTTAGGTCAAATATGATTATATATGATTAATATTTAAAGTAATAATGCATTTAAGACTTGTTAGCTACAATTAACATTGAGAATCAAAATAATTAAATTGGAAAAAGAAACTAAGCATGCTTGAATTATTTGAAACATACATATTTGGCACGTAAAGAGTCCCATAATAAAATGGTAATAATATAATTGGAAGCTTATACAGTATGCTTGTCTAATTTATACTACATAGTTTATTCGTTATCATTTGGAACTGTAATTAATGATGGTTAAGAAAAATTAAAGATGAATTCTTATTAGCATTAAAATTGTGTTTTTCATGAAAAACAAAGAAAGTAAATTTAATGCATTTTATAATTATTTTTGTGTAGTTAATTTTTAATTTAGATTGAAATAAATAAATTGAAAAATCATATTTAATTTATGAATTAAATCAAATCCTAATCCTTTTTTAACTCTCCATTGAACTTCAGTGAATCATATATTTAATTTATTGGAATTTAAGATGGTCCTCCGAACCATGAAGACACTTTATTTTTGGTGAAATTTTTATATGAGAGAATCGTGGTCAAACTCTCCCGTGAAATCTTATCCTTCCTTTTAAAATTTTACGTGAGAAAATTGCAATCCCAATTTTAAACTCTCCCGTGAAATTCATGTACCCATTTTTTTTTCAATTAAATATATTAAAAGTTTTTTTTAAAGAATTAAATATGAGGATGTACACTACTTATATATAATATTTTTATAAATAGTAAATAAATATATAATAGTTGATATCTTGGCCTTTTGTTTTAAATATAAAAAAGAAATAAATTTGTGTTTTTCATAAAAAAAAATTGTTTATTCATCAATCATAATTTTCTCATGTTTTTTAATAAAAGCAAATATATGTATCAACTTTTAGAATAAATGTTAACATCTTATCATAAATAAATGCTAAAAAATTTTCATGTCAATTTTATTTTATTTGTATCATGTAATAATAATATATATCATTTTTTATCAGGTATATGATATTTTTGTTTAAAAAGTTTATAAAAGAAATCATACTTAATTGATTGAAACAATTTTTATAGAAGCAAATTATTGTTGCCTATAAAGTTGACACTCTAAATCAAAAACAAATTTGAAAATCAAAATAAAATTGAATTAATTAATTTAACGTTTTATTAATAAGTATTTATATGAATTACATATATAAGAAAATTAAAAAAAAATATGGATTATACCATATTATATTTTGGTTATATTGATTAATATTATTTAATAATTATATAAAATAGCAGTTCAAACCTATTACTTTGCATCTTTTAACATGATTTTTTATTAATATAAATTTATGAGTGGTAATGTAAGAATATTCTAATTATTTTAAGATAGATCAAATATTAAATAAATATTTTTTATCTATTAGTTTGAAATCAAAATTAATCATCAGAAATTCTTATTAGAAGGAGTTAAGTATTTTTTTCTTGTATTAAGTCATAATATTAAATATTTTTCTTTTAATTTATGATATTTTTTAAAATAAATTTATAAAAAATCATACTTAATTTATTAAATCCATTTTTATAGGACCAAAATGATCTTGTGAATTTTGTGTATTCACCTATTGTTATTGTCCATGTTTTTGTAAAATATTCATTTATAAAAAATTATTGCCTTCCGATTTCTTATTATCATTGAATAAATATTTTTCTTATTATCATTCAATTAATATTTTCATATTCTCATTCAATTATTGTCTTTTTTTTTTCATATTCTCATTCATTTTTCATATTCTCATTCAATACCAAAAGGGAATTGTAATTTTTGGAAAAAAACAAATAATTAAGAATGTTAATTATATAGCCGTAAAAAGATTCTTAATTTGATGGTCTTATATATTAAAAATTAATATATATAATAACACCCTAAATTTTTAAAGCAATATTTAGAAGATAATACTCATTCTATACTCATATAATATAACAAAATATTTAATAAAAATAAAAAATAAACAAAATATATCTCTCTCTCTCAATAGAATGCTCTGTAATTAAACTTTTCCACTTTCTATTTCTCATTTTTTTTTTCTTTTTCAAAAAAAATAAAATAAGAGTAATGTAGAAAAATGAAAAGTTAAGAGTTTAGAAAAAAAAAGTGGGAAAATTAAAACCTTTCACTTTATTTATTAAAAAAACTAAATCTTAATAATTAAAACTAACGACTCTTAATTAACAATAATAATTAATAAAAATAATTCTAATTATTTTTATATTGAATTTTTCAAATCAAGTAAGAAATGACATTTCACCATTTAATTAAAAATTAAAGAAAAATAAATAAAAGAAGTAACCATGAGGAAGGAAAGAGAATGCAATGATGTAAATTTTGTGTGCAGCAACGTAAAAATTACTTTTTATCTCCAAAAACACTTATAAAAAGTGCTTATTTCAATCCAAAATCATTTTTTCTTTCTCTGATTTATATCTTCTCTATTGTAATAAAATCGAGTAAACACCATACTCTCTTTCTTATCTCATTAAATCAATTCCACGTTTCTTTGTGGTCGTTAATGTCCTTGATCCACTCTTTGTCACTGCAAAAAAAATACATTAATGAATTAAAGGTAAGGAAACTGAATGCAGATGATGGTGCAAATCACAAATCTATTATAAAGCAAAACAAAAATTTGACTTCACATATCTGAATTTAAAATCCTGAAACAAACAAAAATTATATTAGAGAATCAGAAATTAAAATTGAAAATCAAATTCGTAGATATGCAGAATAGTAAGATCTGAAGTTAAGCAGAGCAACCGAATGATGGCAGAGCAGTGAATGAGGAGCAAAGAAAGAGAATAAAAAATTGAGAATGCAAAGAATGAAGAAGGTGGAAATAAATAACAGAGAATGAAAGAAGAAAAGGTGATGCAAAGAGATAGATTGAGGGACTCATACAATGGTTCAACAATTCCCAATACACTAAACCGTAAAAGCAATAAAAATACTGTTGTGTATGGAATAAAGCAAATGGGTTTAGGGTTGAAGGAGAGATTGAACTTGTGAATGAGAGATGTATTATGTAGTTATTATAGGATTCAAGAGGCAAACGGAATTGAATGGAAGGAATGGAAAAGGGTATGCAAATTTGAAATTATGCAGACTTCACTTGGCTCTATGTACTGATGCAATAAAAAAAAGCCTGTTCCAATAAAAAAGATTTGCATTAAATTAGTTGTTGGAATGTAATGATTATTAGTTGTGTAATTACTCTCAGGGGTATGTAAAACCATCTTAAATTGATTGTGATTAGGGTAATTAAGGGAATTTGGTGGTAATTGATTTTTATATATTAAAGTAGATGAGTACATTTTCATTTACTAGTAAAAAAAATTTCTAATTTTTGTGTAAAACAATTTATAACCGTTCGATTTTTAAGACTGTTTAATTTTTATTTTAATCATATTTTAAGTATATAGGAGTAATTGTGATGCATTGATTGTGTACAAAATTTTTACATTAACCGTGCTTTTCAAGAGTTGAGATCCTCTCCATTTCTTAAAAGAAATGGAGAGTACAATTAAAGTATTGATGTATTAATGCACATATTTTTGAAATGTGTGACATATATTTTATATAATTTGATTTGTATACAATCAAAACATTAGTAATGGTATTCTCTATTTCTTTTGAGAAGTGGAGAGGATCCTTACTCGCTTTTCAATCCATCTCTTTAATTAAGATTTTTTCTTTACCCACCTCCCTATGGGGGTCACCCCCAGCAAAATTTCCAACTTACCCCTGCTTCGGAGATTCATCTCCGAAGTTATTTTTTTTTTAGATTTTTTTAGATTTCGGAAATGCATCTCCGAAAACACCAAAAAATTGGTGTTTTCGGAGATGCATTTCCGAAATGCATCAAAATTCATTTATTTTTTACAATCAGGTAAGAAAACCATTACAGGACAAAAATTGTAATCAACCTGATTTGAAATTTCGAAGTGCCTTTTCTTTCTCCCCCACCACTCTCAGACGGTTACCTTCTAAGAAATGTGGTAACACTTTCCTACTTAAAAGCCTGCTCTCTCACCCATTTTTCTTCCAATCACATCCAAAATCATTTTCGATCCTCCTACTCCTACATATGTTGCAGCCCCGGTTGTTCGTCCACCTGTTGCAGCGCCGTTTCTTTTTAAAAATATAGTACTCTATATATTTATATCTACTATTTAATTTTTTGTATTCCAAAATAATGCAATAGTAGTAATAAAGTGGATTTTGGAAAAAATGATAAATATATCAAATAAATGATAGTAAATATTCACCATTACAGGAGTCATTCTTATCGTTAATTAAGAACTCAAACGATCTTTGTCCTAATACGTAATAAAAATTGGGAAGCTCCACAGCCACGCGCTAATTCCATTTTGTTACTTAGGCGGTTAACTTCTAAACACTTTCCTATTTAAAAGCTTCTCACCCATTTTTCTTTCAAAATATCCCAAATCATTTTCGATCCTAAGTCTTCTTCTTTGCTTTAACGTTTTCTATCTCTTGTTACTGCTTTCATCACAATGTCTCGCCGCGGTGGAGGAAATCATCCCGAAAATCGCTGGAGTCAACCATCTCCTGCACATTCTCAACAATCATCCGTCAATGCTGCAGGATCAGGCCGTGGTGGTGGTGGCCGTGGCTCTCGCGGTGGACGTACCTCCGGTTCTTCTTCCTCCGGACATCCACCTCCTCCGTCATATGCTCCGGCCCCGGTTACCTCTCCTCCATCTGTTGTTGCAGCTCCGGTTGTTCGTCCATCTGTTTCAGCGCCGTTTGTTCCATCTGTCGCAGCGCCAGTTGCTTCCTTGAGTTCGGCTCTGATTTCCATCGAGAGCCTGACTGCCGAAGTTAAACAGAAGGCTACTCTAGAGTCGGCTCCGTCGTCTCAGAAGGCGGTTAGGTTCCCTAACCGATCTGGTTACGGTCAATTGGGAAGGAAAATTCAAGTTCGTGCTAATCATTTTCAGTTGCGAGTGGCTGATAAGGATCTACACCACTATGATGTAAGTATAGTTTGCTCATAAGTTTTTTCTTGTTGTATATTATGTTGGTAAGTTACAATGTGGTATGGATTTCTAGAGGATCAGGACTTTCTAACATGTTGCAGCGTCTCCTCCATCGTCTTCATCCGATTAAATAAAGCGAATCGTTCTTGTTTGTTATTTTTCTTCTGTCCAGACCTTATTTCGGAAGTGCATCTCCGAATTCCTCCAAGGGGGGTGAATTCGGAGATGAACTTCCGAATTCATCAATTTTCTGAAAATTAACCTTATTTCGGAGATGCATCTCCGAAATCAATATTTTTCATTAAAATATTCACCTTTTCTGATATTCATTTCCGAAAACACCTTTTTTTTTCAATAAAAGTACGTTTTCGGAAATGAACTTCCGAAACAAGGGGTATTTTTGTAAATTCGCCAGAGGTGACCAAGAAGGTTAGGAGGTTGGTTAAGAAATTTTCTTAATTAAAATGTCCAGTGGAAAGATATTTTAAAGTTTTACACTTATACCAATTTATCTCTTTTTATTATGTGTGTAACTATTATTAAATAAAATTGATAGTCATAGACCGTTTCAATTTTTTTAAGTCAATGGTAAAATAAGCTATACATGTTGATTGACTGAATTTTTTTATTTGAGTGAACATGCGAGAGGAGATAAAAAGTTCAAAATAAAGATGTTGGATTTGAAGTTTTTCAGTTATTTGTCCTAAGGTATGAGAATGAACGTGAGAAATAAACAAGAACATGGAAGTATTATGGTAAGTAACTTGAACTTTGAAATCATAATCAATGCAGGTAAATTCTTAACTTTTTCTTAAATCTCATTCTTCAAACTTTTTTTGGAAGGTAAGAAATCTCATTTTTCAAACTTTTTTTGGAAGGTAAGAAAAGGTTCAAGTTTTGGCACTTAAATTTGTTATTTTTAAGAGGTTTTACATTTAATTTATTTTTATTTTGTAAAATTTAATAAAATTTTTGAAGATTTGTGGAAAAGACAAAGTATGTTGAAATCGTCTTAACCAGACAAATTTCATAATATTTTAATGTGAAAGTTACAATGAAGAAGTAAGGAGAATGATGGAACACAGAGAACGAAAGGAAATCAGAGAAAAGTATAAGAAGCATGCAAATCGTGGTGCGCCTATGAACACATCGGCGCGGTTCAACATCATCAAGTAATAGTGTCGCTTAAAAGACGTGGCGACGTAATATAAACTTTCTACCTGAAGTGCAAAAATAAGTAAATGATTAAACAACATCGGTATCAATACCTAAGAGGCCAAATGGTGTGCCCACGATCATAAGAGCATGATCCCAAATTTCTGCCAAGGCGCGAAGTATTTTAATTTATTAATTGCGACATGGCGCGACACAATCTTGCGAAATTACAATTTTATCTATAAATAGAAAAATGTGCTTAGTCATTAAGTGTCTAATTTTAGAGAGTTTAATGTATTTTTTTGAGATAAGGAAAGGTGAAAGTGAAGGTTATCTTTAGGAGTTTGTTTTTCATCAATGTGAGTCTTTGTATTTGTTTTTAAATTGTAAAAACCATAAATCCTTTAGGGTGTGTTTGGTTCAGGGTAAATAGAGCAGAGATGATAGAAGAGGAGGAAACATTTTTAATTAAATATGTTTGGTTCAAATTTTATTAGTGAAGAGTAGGGGAGGGTAGCGAAATTCCTTCAAAACATATTTTATGCGTTCCCTCAAATCTGAGAGATTTGGAGGAGAGGGGAAGAAATATGAGGGATTGGATCCTCTCCTTCCATTATTTCTCTTCAATTATCTCCTTCACAAATTTGTCTCTATCTCTCACTAACATTTTCCCTCTCTTCTTTTTTATATATTATATTTTATTAATGTTTATTATTTACACTTGTTTGATTGAAGGAGAGGGATGTATGAAAGGAGATGATCCAATGTGAAAATCTGAACTTTGATATTTAAAATATTATTACATTTACTAAAATATCATCAGTTTATATCATCAGTTTTATTTTAGTACTTCAAAATTATTAAATAACAAAAATATGAAAAAATAGTTTTAAAATGGTAACACATTATAATAAAATAATTTTTTCATACTTTGGTTATTTAATATAAATTATATTCACTTCATTTTTTATAGTTTATATTTTTATGATTATTAATGTTTGTTTTTATTTGTATGATTATGAATGTTTATTTTTTTTTTTAACTTTGTTATTTTATTATATTTTTATATCAAATTTAAACCATTTATTTTATATTTTTATTTATTACATCACAATTTAAAAATTATAATTAATAGATATTTTAATTTGTGTTGGAGAATTATATTGCGAATAAGTGTACTCAATTTTTTTAACATTATGTTGTAAGTTATAATTTTTTAATCACTAAACAATATAAATTTTGTGTTTAATTATTTATTCATATGTTATTACAAAAAATATATATATGAATTTTTCACCTTTTTGAGTATCATATAACTTATATAAGATCGTAAGGATAAAAATATAAATTATTAATAAACTTTTCTTCCAAACCAAACATTATTTTAATTAAAATTTCTCCATTCCTCTCTCCTCCCCTCTTTTGAACCATATATATATATATATATATATATATATATATATATATATATATATATATATATATATATATATATATATATATATATATATATATATATATATATATATATATATATATATATATATATATATATAATTAAAAAACCTTTATTTGAACCAAACAGATCCCTAGGGTCCGTTTGGTTCAACGGAGGGGATGGGAGGGAATTTAGTAGAGAGCATAATGGAGGAAAAGAGAGAGGAGGAAATTTAATTAAATATATCTTTGGTTCAAAAAAGGATGGGAAATAAAAGCACACATTAGTTGAACTATAGCTCTTCCATGCAAATCAAATCATACTTTAGCTAAGGCGGCCAATTCATGGACTCGACGCATGTTATTTGACGAGATTCCTCCTTGTATTTTCTCTTATTTGAATAATGAAAGAAGTTAAGTTTGCTTTTGTCAACAAAAAAAAACAACTATCTAATATTGATGATTCATCTAACCCAATAAAATAATTTGTATAATTAAAAATAAATAAAATAATAATAATAGAATATTAAAAAAAAGGACAAATAGTATTAGATTTAAAACCTTTATTTATAATATATACATACTATATTTACATATTGTTGTTATTATTAATATTATAATAAAAACATTGTTACTATTATATATTATAAACAAAAACTGATATAAATATGTTAGTATTATAAAAAAAAATTGTTACTATTATAATATATTAAAATTAAAACTGATATAAGTTATACTAAGAACATATTTTGTGCGTTATCAAAAGCAAACCTTATTTGTGTTACAGTTTGAAGTACTAGCATACGGTATTGAACAACAACATACACGTAAACAACATAATATTAAAAAGGGAAATTCACCTGAGAGCAACAACACACAAATGACAACTGCACAATAGAAGAAAAATTAAACATGAAATAACACATAAAAAACTAGTCTTTAATAATTCAATAAGGACAATTTTATAATTAAAAAATAATTAGGATAAATTAGAGAAAATAATAAAATTATAATCAATGAATCTTTTCTCCCCTCCAAATTCCTCCAATTTGGAGGGGAGCAAAAAGTGAGTCTAGGGGGTTTTTGCTCCCCTCCTTCTCCTCCCCTTATAAAAAATAAACCAAACAAATATATTTATAAATATTGTTTCCCCTCCATCTACTCCCAACCAAACAGACCCTTACGGATGAGTGGCTAGTCTCCTAAAATTAGGTTTCTTATCGATGAATCTACCAAAAATAAGTGATTCCTATAATTTTATATGTTGTTCTATTACGAATATCTCTTTTAATTATATAGTTCTATTTGTGTTTAATGATTTCTTCTATCTACTGAGTTAGGAGAATTGATTTAGATGGAAAAAAGACTTAACAGTAAATTGTTTACACGATTGGTAAAACTATGAAATTGTAATGATAGTCTGTAAAATACGATAGGAATAATCTTTGCATTAGTCTAGTTTTACGCGCCATAAAATCTTCTTCGTTGCGATTGAAGACTCTTAGTAGCTAAGGGTTGCAAGGTCGTAAGTCTAAGTTTATAAAATTATTTTCTTATTTTGTGTGCCATAAAATCTTTGGCATTCTGATTGAGGATTCCTAGTAGTTTGAGGTTGCTTTAACAAAGTGGTTTGCCTTGTGATTGAAGATTTCCAATAGTTTGGGGGTTGCTAGATCGTAATTTGTATTGTGTAAAAGGTTGTAGTTACAATAAAATTGTTATAGAATGAGTCATGAGAATTTTCACATATAAGGGTAAATGATTCAAAACAAGAACTTGATGTTTTTATCATTATCTTTGCAAATCGTTAGTTAGCTATTTACAGTTAGGTACACACACAAATCAATTGTGCTTTACATACCCCCCCATTTCTATTACTCATTCACTACACTGAATTCTCAAGTGCAATCAACTTCTCCTTGTATGAGGTTAATACAATTTTCTTAGATATAATAATTTTACTTTCTTCCTTGTGATTTTTGTTTATATAATTAATGCAAACAATTTTTACTCTAACAAAATAGAGACTTCAACAAGACAACAAATTAGCTAGCACACTAATTTCTATTTTTTTCATTAACAAAACAATATATATGCGTGTGTGTTGAATGAGTTACCAATTGATTATTTTATCCAGATTAAGAAAAATGTATAAATGAAAGAGAGAGAAAAATTCTTTTTATAAAAGTACTCTTTATCAGGTAGTAGTACATTCAAAATTACGATCAGTGCATTGTAGAATATATTAAATCAAGATTGATGAAAATGATATTAATTAGATAGTACAATTGAAAAAAATTAATATTATCTTAGAAATAAAAAAGGATCATTAGTTTTGGAACAAATAGTTTTTGCAAATGAGTCACTCATTATGTGACGGAGGGAGTACTAAATAAAATCAACCATATCTTTTTAAGGTCCAGATTTTGGAACACCATCACATTGTGTCCCTTATTGAAATCTTTAACTTTCTGGGATTTATCTCACATAGGAGGCAAATCGTTTGATAGCTCAACCGCAGTCAATTCCTAGAAATCCTCTAGGATCCCTAGCACTTCATCTGGAATTATTGTTTCCTCCTTTACAACACTCATCAGCCCTTTACTCACCACTTGAAAAAAAATCCAGTTACTTTAACAATCTTATCAAGCTCCTTTTTATTCTGTGTCATCACTAAGAAACTAGACTTCTTTCCTCCTGAATTCTTATCAAAGTGAAAAATAGGAACCATAGCAGTTTTATGCGTGCCCCATGTAAACATCATCATGTTATCCCATCCTCGATAAATGATATCATTTTCAAACTGTCAAACTCTACCAAGGAAAATATGAGAAACATCTATAACAATAACATCATAAAATACCTCTTCTTTGTAATGCTTTACGATAAAGATAGGAACTCTGCAGGCTAGTGTTACTCAAATTTGAGAGCCCTCGTTTACCCAACCGAGGGTGTATGGCTTCTCATGGGGTTTGTGGATAATTTCAAATAATTTACCAATTTTTGTGAGACCAGATTCTCCATGCTGCCAGTATCCACAATCAAATTACAAACCTTATTCTTGATAAAACAATGTGTTTAAAACAAATTCTTGCGTTGCTCTTCATATTTGGATGTTAGTAAAATTCTCAGCAACATAAAATTTACACTCTCATCAAATTTTTCCTCTGCAAAATCAACCCCTACATATTCATCATTCTCAACTATATGCCATACTTTTTCCTCTTCCATTTCTTCTACAGCACCAACAACTCTCTTTGTTAGACAAACATTTGATCAATGATCTCTTCCATTACAATGATAACACATGTCTCTTGTATGTTTAGCTTATGGGCTATTCTTCCTCTAGACTGGTGTTTTACCCTACTGGACAATGCTAAAGCTGCTAGCTCCCTTCTTCTCAAGGTTGGAATCTCTGGTTGCTACACTCTTTTTTTGTCGCATACTGATTTAAAGTTATTCTAGGGAGAATACCTAATAGGTGATAAATTTTGAGGGGATTTCTCCATCAATTTTGCCTTAAGAGCTAGAATGGATGCCTCAATCACGATCCATATTGTCTGTAAACCCATATTCTCCAGCAAGGACTTCTTTAAGCCATGATGTATCGAGCAAATTTTTGGCTCTATGATTTTACCAATTCATTATGCTCAGAGAAACGCAAGAACTCAATTGTGTATTCTGTTACAGTTCTCTTTCCTTGAACACACTCAATATACATCTTGTAAAAGATCTACTCATAACCCTTTGGTAACCGCTCCAACATCAATTGCTTCATTCTTCGCCAAGATATGACTGACGCTTCTCATTGTCTCTGCCTCTGAACAACAAGCTTATCCCACTAGACACCAGGATTACACTTTAGCCTGATCGCCATCATCTTTACTTACTTGTTCTTAGGGACACCCATAACGTCGAAGAACCTATCGATGTCGATCTATCAATCCAAAAAATCCTCGACTCTCTTTGTTCTATAGATTAATGGAATATCACTATTCACTTTATAATCATAGTTATGTCGATTCTCATGATTAACTACCTCTTCCTCGTAGGATTCTGTTCTGGACTAGGCCGACGCATGGCCCAAACTCTACGAGAGGCCCAAATTTAGCCTGACCCAAGAGAAGGCCCAATCTAGCTCCTCGTCACCATGGCTTGCACCTGCCCGTACACTGAGCATGCGCCACACTAGGTTTAACCCGGCGAGTGCGCAAGACCCTCGGGAAGGATTATGGGCCGAGCACGACTTCCTTCAAGGTCTCGAGCAGGCACTCCCTGCGAGCACCTCCATCTACCCCTTTTTCTGAGGACCCTCATCCTCGTAGGGTTTCTTCACTTCCAAACCCCCGAATAAAGCGGAGTCCACGCATTCCCTAAAAGACTGTGTCTCCCCTTAAACTTCGGAGTGGTTGACCCAGGATGGAGACCTCGTGTCGGTCTCCACTATACATGTAGAATCCTGGCAGTCTCCGAATTGGGCCTGGGTCGCTAGGAGGAGGGTCCTCGGAGAAAGGGGTAATTGGTTAATGATGTATAAAATGTTGGTTAATAAAGTGATGAAGTTGGTTAATAAACGCCCAGATATTAAAAATAATTTAGTAAAACAAAGTTGGTTAATGAAGCGTAAAATATTGGTTATTGTAGTTATGAAGTTGGTTAATAAGCACTTAGATATTAAAAATAATTTAGTAGTAAAATAAAGTTGGCTAATGAAATATAGAATGTTGGTTAATGAAGTGATGAAGTTGGTTAATCATACAATTTTTATATCAATCTTCTCTAATTCAAAAAAAATTGTTATTTTTGTAATAAAAACACTGTTCACCATATTGGTGAACAGTAAATACAGTGTAGTGTATATTTTGGGTGTAAGAATAACATTTAGAATAACTTCATTTCGAATAAATCTTTTCTAAAATAAAATGTTGGATTGAAACATACTATCTTATAGATCATACCTATAAAGTTTGAGATTAATCTATAATGATTTACTATGTCATTGAAATACATCAAAATTAATGTTATATGAAAGTTCATTTTGACGTTAATCTTTGAATATTTTGATCGTACGGTAAATCATTATAGATTAATCTCAAACTTTATAGATATGATCTATATGATATAATGTTTCAATCTAATGGTTGATTTTAAAAAATATTTATCCGATGTGAAGTTATTAGCGGGTGTAACTCGTGGTATAACTCTTCGGGTGTAATTTGATCTCTCCTCAAACTATATATATAAAACTAGACAATTTCTCATCCCACCACATGACCTTCTTACGCACCATCAAATTGACAAAACCTCCCTCGTGCTTCCGTAGATGTACCTTCGGAAGCACCCCTTTTTTTGTTTAACGACGTTTTATTCCGTAGATGCGCTTACGGAACTCTCCTGTATATGTATCTACAGAAATGTTTGACGTTATAACTCGTGCCAGACTTTTCCCCTCCCTCATTCTCTTCATTTCAAACGTTTATCTCTCAAACTCTCTAAACCCCAAACACTCTCAAACTCTCAGACACTCGACCTACATTGTCAACATCAAGTATCAAGACATTCCATCAAATTCAAATTGTTATTTAATTGGTAAGTTTTCGATATTTTGACTTATTTTAGAGTATTTTGAAATCGAATTAGAATATGATATTTAGGTGTAGAAATGATTGGATAGGATTAGAGATACTGTTTAGAGACAATGTAGGTACTATTTATGGTTTATTTTGGACGATCAAGCAAAACAAATGAGGTTTTTGGATGACTGAACAGGGCAGTTGTGCCATTGTTGCGTTTCTGAGCTTCAGGGGCTTTCGTAGATGCACCTACAGAAGAGATTCAGTAGGTGCATCTACGGAAGCACCATACATTTTGAAACTAAGGTGCTTCCGTACATGCACCTACAGAAAGAGTATTTTTTTTATTTCTTGTGTTATTTATAAATCATTATTTATGTATGAATACATATTAGCTAAGTAGATGTTATCACAATGAAGAAATTATGACTCACAGTCTGGATAGAGATATACATGGGAGGACTGCACAGCACGCATTCATGTGGTGTGAATGGGCGCGTGTAGTATCTCAGGTGACTGATGGAGCTGTTGTTCCACCTGATACACCCGCTCCAGCCGGTTCTTCAACATCTGTCCCAGTTAAGGGGATCTCTACGCCTGGTCAAGTTGATACACCTGCTCCAGCCGGGCCTTCTCCATCTATTCTAGTTGAGGGGCCTTCCCCGTCTACTACTACCACTTCACAGAGGCCCCGTGATGATGCTGAGGGTTCCTCATAGATGCCACCCCCTTGCAGACATCGTCGTGGCACTTCTTTTACTTCTACTCTTGTGTCTGTGCCAATGACGGGAGATACAGGATCTGTTGTGCCACTTTCGGCGGGACACGAGGATGAGTCGGTGCCAGAGCCAATCTAGTACCCTGGGGGTCCTATAGGCGCATCCCTTTTGACAGGGTATGTCGATCATGCAACTAGGCGTATATGGGATGGAGAGGTAAATTTTCTTTGTTAATTACTTTTTTTTCACCAGTTTCTGAATTTGCTTACTAATAATTGTGTTTATTTTTTAAAAAAATTTCAGGATAGAGATCTGCAGAGGTTCTACAACCAAGGCCGGAAGATTGCGGGACTTGTGCAGCCTGACGAGTCATGGTTCTATGATGTACTAGCAACTTCTGGCCTGAGGGACCTCTGTCAGGTGGGCTACACAATAATACATAATGAGATGCTGATGGAATTTGCGGAGAGATGGCATCCAGAGACCTCCTCATTTTATCTTCCTCACAACGAGATTACCATCACTCTAGATGATGTGGCATGCCTCATGCATCTACCTATCAGGGGTACCCTATTTGGTTACGATAGGCTGACGAAAGAGGAAGCGATGGAGATGCTGATTGCTGAGCTGGGGTGCGATCCGGATGACACACTTGAGGAGGTGGAGAGTACCCGCGGGGCGCATGTGAGGTTTCACACTTTGCAGAGAATATATGACACGGAGCTTCTTGTGGCACATCAGGATGCTAGCGACGAGGTGGAGGCAGATATACACAGAGAACGGGCGCTGAGATGTTACTTCCTATATTTGATAGGCACTAGCTCTTTGTGGACACGAGCTCGACGTACACAGACGTTGTCTACCTGACGTACTTATCGGATCTAACACATATCCTTGAGTACAACTAGGGAGTGGTTGTACTAGCGTACAATTACTACAGACTGGGAGAGGGATGCCTGTGGAAGGCAAGGACGGTGGCAGACAATTGTACCTTTTTAGTGGTACTAATCTTATCCCTTCTACTTATTATATATTTGTGATAGTAAATTAAAATAATAGTGTTTTTTTCAGGCTTGGATACTACAACACTTTCCAGACATTATTGGCTAGGGAGAGGTGCCGACCTACACTGAGCTCAAGCCGCGTGCCAGTAGATTCAGCCCCCGTAGAGGGAACCAGGAGCCTCTATCTTACAGGCGCGGACTTGATCACATTCTTGCCGAGGACGTACGTTATGATTGCTATGCTGAGCACCGAGAGACGGTTCCCTTTGATGAGATAGCTTTGTATTCTGGATGGTTGGCCGCCGGCTCGACCATTCTTGTACGATACCTTCCGGAGCGCGTTATGCGTTAGTTTGGCTACGCACAGACGATACCTCGCGACCCTATAGTCTCCGCTCCTATCACAATGACCCGTCGGCGGTTAGATGAGGTCTTTGCAGACTAGGAGCATCACATGGTTCCTGAGGAGGCTCGGGTGACGAGAGTAGAGAGCGATTGGAGCTGCGTCGAGGGGTACATCATCTGGTACTACGGGGTGTCACACCCGTACATGCTGGCCGCTGCACCCGGAGATCCGCCCAAACCAGCTCACGAGGAGATTCTACAGGCTCATCAGGCTGAGTTGGACCATACTCACGATCTCCTTCCTCGGTGTCGTGAGATAGCTAACACAAAACTGGGAGCCATTGCAGATGATTTATTTCTTGAGGGGTCTGCGCAGAGGCGTGTGGTGGATACTATAATTAGGCTGGCACATGAGGCACTTCTATACCGTAGAAGTCGTGCAAGGACTAGTGGGCACTTGACGCTAGAGGTAGAGCCAGGAGAGGTCGTGGTGGACGCAGAGGAGGAGGCGGAGGCCGTGGTGGAGAGCATCAGGATGATGTCCGACACACACAGTAGTGATGCCTGTGGTCTATTTTTATCTTTGTATTTTCTTTGATGATGTATGTATGTTACTTATGTTATTTTGATGAAGTATTCGACATTATGATCGACATTATTTATACGATGTATTTTTTTATTTACCTACTATTGTATTTAAAATGCGTTTCTTTAGTTTTACATTTGTATTTTAAAATATTATTGTAACCAAAATTGAGTTTTGGAATGAAATGAATATGATTTGAAAATTTAGCAAACTGTTCCGTAGATGCACCTACGGAACACTCTGACCATATTTCGTAGATGCATCTACGGAAGAAAACATTTTTTTTTCGGTTTGAGCTTGGTTTGAGCTTTTCAGCTCCTCTTTTGTAAGCGGGTTAGAGTACCCCTAGTACTCTCTTAATATAATTCCTTGCTTATAAAAAAAACATTTTTTTTTAAAATTATGGTGTTTCCGGAAGTGCATCTACGAAAATTGAAGACAAAATTGGAATTTCGCGCGGTGTATAAGAGATCTATAGGGTGCATTGAGATATTGTCTAAAACTAAGACGTTTGGTGTTTTGTCCTGTCACAACATACACTTAATATTTTCTCATGTTGTATCGTATGCATTGTTGTTATATATGTACGTGTTTAGTTTTGAGAGGAGTGACGTTCCATTTTTCTGTGCAGAGCTACAAATGTCCATAACAACAGTGTAAAATTTTCCCACAAACACATATACATGATATCTATAAATAGATAAACATTTTCCATCCACCATCACACACACAAAAAAAAAAAAGACTAGTTTCAAACATGTTCTTTTTTCTTATATATTTGATTCCCTCCCCACTTTTAACTAGGTAGTACTTTTGTTCTACTGTCTAGTATAACAAGAAAATATTAAGATACATTTCAGAGTTCATGATGCAAGACGATAAGCTGCAGAAAAATCAGAGAGGAACTGGATCATCGTTGGGGCGGAAATGCAGTGGGGTTGTGAAGGAGCATAGAGGCAGGTTCTATATTCTGCGGCAGTGTATCAAAATGCTTGTTTGTTGGCATGATTCTGAATGAAATTACCAAATCTAAATAAGCCCATAATTTTTTTTTTGTTTTATTTATGTTTTAAGCCCTAAAGTTATAGCAATATATATATATATATATATATATATATATATATATATATATATATATATATATATATATATATATATATATATATTGATATATTGATATCATATTAATGCTATATTTTTTGGAGAGAAATTAATGTATGTTCGGTTTGGTGGTCACACGTCTGTCTTTCTACTGATTTGATCTCTAATTGGTTCTTAGAAGGAATTGTAAAGGTGGTTGGTAACATGCTGTCCCGGTTTTTGGTGGGTGTTTCTAGTCTCAAGCAACATTAATACGGTTGAAGCTAACTTAGGTCATTGCATGCAAACTTTATCCACTATTAATAAATCTACACATCAGAAAAAAAGAAGCTAGCATAAAGTCTTCAACAAGATGTTAAGCGGCCATAAACTCTATCCAATGTTTTGTTTTTGAAGGATGTTGCTCTTTGATGGTGGTCCATTTTTCTGAGCTCTAGCCTAATTATTTGGTGGCTTTTGTGGATCCTGAGGTTGCTGGTCATTTTTCTCTCTTGGTTTTTATATCTCTCTCATTGTTTTTCTTTGGTTTCTAGGCGGAAGATGTAATAAATACTAGAAACTCACACACAACCGTGAGTGGCAGGATTAGAATTCTGGTTTTTACATCTCTCTCCTATTGGTTTCTTTCAGCAGGGTCTTTGTAGCTTCTGCTGGTTGTTTGGACATCTTGTATTTTGTAGTATTGTCCAAGATGTTGAAAGGTTGACTTATGTCTTTTGAAGCTATTACTAAAGACAGTATGTCACATGTTATTAACTTGTGATTCCTCTTTTAGGAATTAACATAAAGTTTTCAACAAGTTAGGACAAAACTTTGTAATGCCATATGACTGTTTGGTTTTGTTTTTCAGTTTTTGTTCTATTGGAATTTACTCTCACCTAAGACATCGTTTGCCTTTAGTTTTGGCACTTTATGACAAGTTGGAAAATGATGTTATTTTCTCAAACCCAACCAGTAATATACCGTGCGGAGGTAAATATTATTTAATAGTATAAAATTATACTGTAATTTAAGAATTAGTAGGTATGTTTTGCTGCTTAGAATTTAATTGGTTGTGTCTCATGACACTTTATAAAATATTTCATTCACATTTTCAACATTAAAGACATGT
Source organism: Vicia villosa (assembly GCF_029867415.1). NCBI lineage: Eukaryota > Viridiplantae > Streptophyta > Magnoliopsida > Fabales > Fabaceae > Vicia > Vicia villosa. The sequence goes on along the minus strand of NC_081180.1, from coordinate 102,935,692 downwards.
GTAAATGAATGATAATTCAACACCTATTGAATAATAAATTATTTTTAGAGTAAGAATAAATCGGTTTTTCAATAATATTACAATGAAAAAATTGCAATATATATTAATATTTAAAATATTTCATTATTGAAAGGATCAATTTATATTTTTTTTATCTAAATCTAACTAATTGTGTCTAGTTTCACTTTATCAAGTGCAAATTAACATTTATACCTATTTTGTTGGTTGGATCTAACTTGTTGTGTCCAATAACATTAAAGACAAGTACAAAGTTATAATGAGTAAGATGTAATATGATTTTGAGATATATATTGTAAAAATCATACCAAAGTTAAATAATGATCTTATGTAGCAATGAATATATATAGAATTGTCATTCATTTGTATATTAATATAAAATTGTTAATAAAAATAAAATAGGTATCGTGTTGATAATGTCCCGTAATAAAAATAGAAAAATTGAAGTTGTTGGTCAATTAGTCGGGGATCGTGATATTTCGGACCATTGCCCGGTGTGGCTTGTGGTGGATAAGCTTAATTGGGGACCCAAACCGTTTAAATTCAACAACGAATGGTTTACTTTTAGTTCTTTTCTTCCTTTTGTTGAAAAGGAATGGAAGGATATGGTTGTGGAAAGAAGAGGTGATTATGTGCTCAAAGAAAAACTCTCCCGGATTAAACATAGATTGAGATGGTGGAACAAGACGGTTTTTGGTAGAATTGATTTGGAGGTGGAGGAAGGTGTGAGAGATATCAATGAGGGGGATTCTAGGTTGGAGGACTCGACGGAGGATTTGATTGGAGAGTCTCTTTTAGGTAGGCAAGAGGCCAATAAGAGATTTTGGTTGAACTTAAGGATAAAAGAGAATATGTTAGTTCAAAAATCTAGAATTAAATGGTTAAATGAAGGTGACTCGAATAGTGCGTTTTTTCACAAAGTTGTGAAAGAAAGAAGAAGATTTAATCATTTAGGTCCCATTGTTACTCAAGGAGGTATGGTGGACAAGGTTGAGGACGTTAGGGAGGAAGTTTGGAAGCATTTCTCTAATAAATTTGTGGAAGAAGATTCGGATAGAATCCTTTTGGATGGAATTCCCTTTAATTGCATTAGTTCTAACGATGCGACGTTTCTTGAAAGGCCTTTTCAAGAGGTGGAAATTAAAGAAGCCATAGATAGTTGTGGTGTTTCTAAGAGTCCGGGTCCGAATGGATTCTCCTTTATGTTTATAAAGAAGTGTTGGAGTTTCATCAAGGAGGACTTTTTTAACTTTCTTAATTACTTTCATTCCGGTGGTTTCATCTCTAAGGCGGTTACTTCTTCTTTTTTGTCTTTGGTTCCCAAGTCTTATAGTCCTATCTCGTTGGATGATTATAGGCCCATATGTTTAGTGGGATGTATGTACAAGGTGGTGTCAAAGATCTTGGCGGGGAGATTGAAGAGGGTTCTTCATTCTATTATTTCTTCTTGTCAAAGTGCTTTTGTTCCGAATAGGCATCTCCTCGATGGGGTTTTGATTGCTAACGAGGTAGTGGATTTTGCGAAGAAAGAAGGAAGAGGGTGCCTTTTATTTAAGGTAGATTTCGAGAAGGCTTATGATAAAGTCTCTTGGAATTTCCTTAGATATATGTTACGAAGAATGGGGTTCGGAGAGAGGTGGAGGAAATGGATGGAGAGGTTGGTTTTTCATAGTAATATGTCTGTTTTAGTTAACGGGTGTCCGACAAAGGAGTTTTGTGTTGAGAAAGGATTAAGGCAAGGTGATCCTTTATCGCCTTTCCTTTTTGTGCTCATAGCCGAAGGCCTTTCGGGTCTTGTTCGGAAGTCGATAAACAATGGAGTTTTTAAAGGAGTGGATTTTAATGACAATGTGGCGGTGGATATACTTCAATTTGCGGATGATACTTTATTGATAGGGGAGGCAAGTTGGAAGCAAGTGTGGGCTATTAAAGTGGTTTTGAAGGCTTTCGAGATGGTTTCGGGTCTTGGGATCAATTACCATAAAAGTAAGTTGATTGGGTTAAATGTATCTAGAAACTTTCTTGAGGCCGCCGCTTATGTGCTTTCTTGTAAAGTGGAGGATAGTTCTTTTCTTTTCCTTGGGATTAATATTGGGAGCAATCCGAGGAAATACGCTTCTTGGTTGCCGCTTTTATCGAAGATGAAGAAGCGCCTTGCGGGTTGGAAGAACCGTTTCCTTAGTTTGGGAGGAAGATTAACCCTTTTGAGATCTATTCTTGGTTCGCTTGCCATATTCACGATGTCTTTCTATAAGATGCCCCTAAAAGTGGTGAAAGAGATTTCAAAATTGCAAAGTAATTTTCTTTGGGGAGGGGTGGTGGAGGATAATAAAAGACGTATTCATTGGGTTAGTTGGAAGAATGTTTGCCTCCCGCTTGAATACGGAGGTCTCGGAATAAAAAATGTCGCGGAATTTAATATGGCCCTTCTTAACAAATGGAGGTGGAGAATTATTAAGGGAGAGAACTCGCTTTGGTATAACTTGTTGAAAGCCCGGTATGGTGACATTACCATGAAAAGCTTTTGTGGAGGTATGTCTTCTCTTTCTTCTAATAACTCTTCTTTCTATTCTTCTTCTACTCCTTCTTTTTCTTGGTGGTGGAAAGATTTACTTTCGCTCGGTAGCATTGAGGGGGAGGATCCTTTTTCCGGTAATTGTGGTTTTAAATTGGGCAATGGGTATGCTACCCCTTTTTGGGAGGCAAAGTGGAGGAATAACTTGAGTTTGAAAGAGGAGTTTCCGGTGTTATTTTCTCTTTCGGCTCTGAAAAAAGTATCGGTGGCGAGTATGGGAGGGTGGAACAACGGCATTTGGGAATGGGGAAATTGTGGCATTTTGGAATCTCAAATTAATTGTGTTTCCTTGAATTTAATTTGGGTCTCTTTTCGAAATTCTCTTGTGGGATGGGGGCCGGCTTGTATAGGGAGGGATGAGGTTTTTTGGAAGGGTTCGGGTGATAGCTTTTTCTCCGTAGCGTCTTGTTATAGTCTTTTTGTTAGTAAGCGGATTCCTTGTGGGCCTTTTGAGAAGTTCAATGAGGTTTTGTCTTTAATTTGGAAGTTGGATGTCCCTTACAAAATCAAAGCTTTTGGTTGGAGGTTTTTTTGTAAATAGGCTTCCTTTTAAGGATTTACTCTTGGTTAGAGGTATAGTTTTAACTCCGGATAATCTAAAGTGTGTTTTTTGTGGTATTAATCCGGAAAACCGGGAACACTCTTTCATGGTTTGTAAAGGTGTGGAGGTGGTGTGGAGGGAAATTTCTTCTTGGATTGGGAAGCCTTGGAGGGCGATGGAAGAAGAGTGCAAAACGTGTTTTATGGATTGGTATTCTTTTTGTAAAAAGAACAAGGTGAAGAAGGGTAAATTAGGTGTGGTATGGCTAGCTACTATGTGGATTCTTTGGCTTAGTAGGAATGGGATTTGTTTTCGAAATGAAAGTTGGGATGTGAATAATACATTGTGGAAGATTAAATCATTGGTTTGGAAATGGTCTTTTATTGGAGATATTACTCATCCCATTTGTAGTTTTTACGAGTTTAACAAGGATCCGTTGTTATTCCTATCGTAATTCTAAATTGGTTTGTAATTTCTCTTGCGGGTTTTTCTCGTTTGTGTATTTGGATTTTGAGAACATTTAGTTCTCCATTATTAATGAATCTTGCTTACTCAAAAAAAAAAAAAAAAATAGAAAAATTGACATTTGAAAATAAGAATTTTGTATCTCAAATAAAGACAATTGTTAATTAAAATATAATAGATATTTTGCGGATAATGCCCCGTGAAAAAAATAAAAATTTTGACATTTGAAAATAAAAATTTTGTGTCTCAAATAAATTGTTAGCTAAAATGAAAAATGTATTTTGTTGATAGTGACCTGTCAGTAAAGTAGAAATTTGAAAATATTTTTTTTAATGATTATCAACAATTTTTTAATAATCATTAAATAATTTTTACGTGTTCCATTTCGTAAAAAAATTCGATTTATTAATTTATTTATGTTTAGAAAAATAAAAAAGGAAAAAGAAAATTGAGGAGGAAAAATCAAAATAAAAGTGAAAATATTGGAGAGAGAACATGTGAAGAAAAGGTGAGACAAAAGAAAATTCAATGGTCAATACACATGTCACTTGAACATTTGTTTGAATGTTAGAATATTGGTTTGATTATGAAAAGACAAAAAAAAAAACCTTTTTTGCTTTGTAAATTTTAAAAGAGTGAAGGACAATTTTGGTAGAATGGTGGCATCTTTCATTAATGGGTAGATAATAGATTATGAAAAGACAAAAAAATCTTTTTTGCTTTGTAAATTTTAAAAGAGTGCAGGACAATTTTGGTAGAATGATGACATCTTTCATTAATGGCTAGATAGCATATAGATGCTAAAGATGAATCAATTGTGATTTTTTTATACATATACCATCTTTTAAAATAGAATAATGTTATTCATACATTAAAATGTTACACCTACACCTAAAACACTCTTCACAAATACGTGAACAGTGTTTTTATTTTTTAGATTTTTAATATATTTTTTTCTAAAACTACATTGGTTAATGAAATATTAAAATTTGGTTACTACAGTTCAAAGTTTGGTTAATAAATATTTTGACATAAAAAATTAATATATACGGTACAAACTTTGATGAATCCTATTTATAAAATTGGTTAATACAGTTCATAATTTGGTTAATGACTTTTCAAACATAAAAAATATTAAATAGTAAAATAAAGTTGATTAATGAAATGTAAATCTTGGTTAATATATTTATAATTTAGTGTCAGAACATGACTAGTAGTATGTATTTTATTGGTTAATGAAGTAGTGAAAGTGGTTAGTAAATTATAAGTAAAATAATTGGTTAATAACTTACATTTTTATGGTAAATACAGTTGTGAAGTTGGTTAATGACACAATTTTACATCTGTATTATAAAATAATATTTTAAAAATAACAATTTTTATAAAAAAATAAATATATTTTTTATAAATAATATTATTTTATTAAAAAACACTGTTCACCGTATAAATACGATGAACAGTGTATACGATGTAGGTATTGGTGTAAATAAGGGGTGTAAGTATAGCATAGCTGTTTAAAATATTATGTTCCAATATGTTACAGAATGAAAATAAATTTTCAATATGCCACATATTACTGGTTAGGTTCGGCCATTGTATGAACTAACGGGGTAAAAAACATTTTGTTCATATATAGGCTCGCCCAATAAATGGCCAAGCGCATAAAAGACTTTTCTTCTTCATTTTTAATGTATTAATTAAGTTATATATATATATATATATATATATATATATATATATATATATATATATATATATATATATATATATATATATATATAACTTATATTAATTAATATAAATATTTTTAAAAATGATTTTTAATGTTTAAAAATTTTAATATTATATTAAAATGTTAATAAATAATATTTTAATATAATATAATATTTTAATTAATATTTTTAATTGTCTTATTATTTGAATATTTTAATTAATATAATATTAATAATATTTTTTTATTTGCACCTAGATGTTCGGTCATTGTTTGGCTGAGCAGTTGTAACCAAAATGCCACACTTTGAAAAAATGTTCAGAGCATGCTTGACCATTCATTAGGCTATCATATTAATATGAGTGAAGACCCATTTTGGTCCCTCACAAATATTACACGAGTCAAATTAGTCCCTCACAAAAAAATTGACCCAACTTAATCCCTTACAAAATTTAACCGGATCATATTAGTCCTTCTGCTAATATTTTTCTCAAATTGGTTTTTTCTACTTCTAAAGCGGTTCTTTTCATACTTCTAAACCGTGACTGGACTGACACGTTAGATTTTTTTTTAAATACTAAATTAATTTTTATTTTTAATTTCATTTTTAAACAGTTATCAATGAATAATATCAAAAAAGCCAAAATTATTTCTTATAAAGTAATTTTTAAACAAGTAATTTCCATGATTTCTACTAATATTAACAAATTCTATACATAAATGTTTAACTATGAGGTCTCAAATCCAAGTCCCTTCAAGTTAAATGATTTTCACTTTACGACTAGACAAATCAATTTCTATCGTTAATAAAGTGACTATCATTTACAACTAGAAAAATCAATTTCTATTGTTAGTAAAACAACTATTATTTACAACAAGACAAATCAATTTCTATTGTTAGTAAAGTGATTATCATTTATAACTAGATAAATCAATTTCTATTGTTAATAAAGTGATTATCATTTACAACTAGACAAATCAATTTTTACGATTAGTAAAGTGACTATCAATAACAACTAGACAAATCAATTTCTATTGTTAGGAAAGTGACTATCATTTACAAATAGACAAATCAATTTCTATTGTATTAAATTGACTGTCATTTAATCTGAAGAGACTTAGGTTCGAGACCATATTGATACAAATTTTGTATTTTTTATTTTAAATTTAGCATTGTTTAAGATTAACCACGTGGGCCTGAGTTCAACTTCTTATAAGAAACAATTTTGGCTTTTTTATATTATTAATTTATAATTGTTTAAAAATGAAATTAAAAATAAAAATCAATTTAGTATTTAAAAAATGAAAAATAAATAAAATCCAACGTGGCAGTCCAGTCACGGTTTAAAACTAGAAAAAAATCGATTTGAGAAAAATATTAGCAGAAGGACTAATATGATCCGGTTAAATTTTGTAAGGGATTAAGTTGGGTCAATTTTTTTGTGGGGGACTTATTTGACTCGTGTAATATTTGTGAGGGACCAAAATGGGTCTTCACTCTATTAATATTTTATTTATTTTTTGTTGTTTATAAATAAGAATGATTTCCTCATTCGGAACTCACATCAGTTACATCCAAAATATTCTTATAACTCATGAAGATGTCTTCAAGCATTTTCCCAATGTTTTCAGTTATGAAAAGAGATGCAACACATTTTTCGACAACAAAGCCTCCGTTGATGATCAAACTCTAGAACACGCAGACATTCAAGCATATTTAGAGGCACTTGATCTGCTGGCTAGACGAAAACATTCTCGACGGTGAAAAGATAAGGAGAATTGTTAGGCAAGTTACGGTGTCTGGCCTAAATGGAGCAAGTTACGGTGAAAATGATCTTTAAACATTAAAAACTATTTTTAGAAGTATTAATATTAATTAATATAAAATATATAATATCAAATACATAAAAAATGAAATAAAAAAGTCTTCATGCGTTCGACCATCCATTGGCTGAGCCTACACATGAACGGATCTTCTTCACGCACTCGTCCATGCCTTTTCCGAACCCAAACTTCAATATGTGGCATTTTGGAAATCCATTTTCAAACTGTGGCATATTGGAACATAATTTTTCAAATGATGGCATAGAGGTAAAAAATCATCAATTGTTAGAAAATGTATAATTTTTTACTTAGAGGTTTTTTTTTCATTCTTGAATGACCAAATGTGTGGGACCCCAAATAAAAGATAATCCTTCTATTCCCTTTTGGAACCAGAGATGGAGTAGGATTGGAAGTAGGGATGGCAATTTGGCCCATCCCCAGTGGGTACCCACAAAAAACCCCATATCGGGTAGGGTAAATATCCATAAAAATGGGTATGGGCACGGGCACGGGTAATTACCCATTAAAATATGCGGGTATGGGTGCGGGCACGGGTACCTTACTACCCAACCCGCCCCATACCCATATTACATATTTCTATAATGTCATTTATATTATTATATAAAAATGCATGATTCTAAATTTTTTTAAAATATATCGCTATTAAATCATTACACATTTTAATAAAAGAGTTTATTTGTTTCTTAACTCAACAATAACATACATAATTTTTTTAATATTGCTAAAAAGACTTAAATTATATGATATTTTGTAATTAAACGATTTAATTTTACTATAAATGCGGGTAAGCGGGTACGGGTGTGGGCATTGAGGTACCCACAGGGTACACGTACGGGCATGAATATTGATACCCACGCGGGTTTAGGCTCGGGTACGGGGATTTTTTTTAACTGCGGGTATGGGGACGGGTACTATAGTACCCTGCCCAAACCCTGCCCATTGTCATCCCTAATTGGAAGTGATGGTGGATCTATGATTCCAGCACAGTGGATATGGGATTGATCTGCAGGTTAACACTCTAACGTTCAATTCAGTATGTGAGGAAGAAGAGTGAATCCAAACTGTATTTGAAACTTGTTACCTACATTTGGCGCTTTCTTTATATATATATATATATATATATATATATATATATATATATTAGAGAGAGAATAACAAACTCCCTATTAGTTATTATTTAGGAGTGAATTGCGGAGAGCTTTTGGATACACTTGCAATTGAGATCTTTGTTATTGTCATTAGGAGGATTCTCATGTGCTAAGAATATTCTAGTAGGATTACTTTTCCCTCAGGGTGTTGTCCGAAGTCAATATATTTGGCCCAAAACATTTGCCCCCAAGCCTGTGTCTATGCTTGGTAAGGCATGAGTTTGTTACTTCAACTGTTGGCCACACTCTCCTTTATGTTTAGAAGAGCAAGAGAAAATGTTTCAATCCATTGAGGATTCGTGCATTTAATGCTCCTTACTTCAAACGTATTTTCTGAAGTTTTATCATTACGACTCTTGGGAACCGAAACACTTGAGTGTTGTGTGCGAGTTATTTGACGTGTTTGATAGAGTCTATTTTTATTGATAATTTTTTGGATTGGCTACATTATGCAAAACAACAACATGGAGAAGTGTTCAAGATTGCTCATTCGTGTCAAGTTGTTTTTCTGGTGCATAAGGGACACATACTAGACACGATGTCACAACATGTGAGTACGACATCAGGGACTTTCTCAACATGTTAGAATACTGCATTTTGGATGGATTTTCTGATTAAGATTCAATCAGATTTTATTGCTTTTATTTAGCAATATGTTTTAGTGATTCGTTTGACAACTGTGTAGATCAAATTAGATTTAAATGGATATCTAAATTTGAATTTAAATTGTAACAAATCATATCTTTTTGTTGGAGAGATTTATGAAATAAATCATATCCAATTGACAGTGCAATTATTTTGGACGAAATAAAATCAAAAATCTGTCATACCTAATTTTTACCCCTAAGATTCCATCTATCTTTAATTTGTATCTAACCCAAAAATCACAAGCATGACATCCTCCTAATCATTAACATTTTGGTTTGTCCTTTGTTGGAGATCACCAAGCACCCTTTGCGTTTATCTTTGTGATTGTTTACTTTTTAACTTTGCTAACCTTATTCAAAATACAAAAATATGTGTTGCTTTCTTTTCTTGTTGTACAAGGTAGGGATTTGGAATCAAAAGATCAAAAGAGTATTCAATTCCTGAGAGGATCTTATTCAAGTTTCAAGAATGATTGGAGATTCAAAGTTACTTGGTTTATGGTTAAAGACATCAAAGATCAAGCTTGGTTTCTAAATTATGGTTTTGGTCCACCAAGTCAAAGTTTGGTCAACAAGTGGTTCACAAGAGCTTTTACTTCAAGGCATGACTTATAATATTAGGTCATATTCATTTCAAGCTTCATTCAACACTATTTGATCAAGAGAAGTTCAAGTTTTGTGCATGTTTTCAAGGTTGATTCAAGTATGATTCATGTGTTTATTTCCATGCCATCTCCATCCTTTTCTCAAGCCATTATCAAAATTCTTCATAGGAAAGTCAAGATTTCTTCACATTGTATTCAAGTGTTCATCATTGGGCCTTTGGATGCAAGGAAATAGAAAAAATCACAAGTTCGTGCATGTTTGGTTGACCTAAATTCAAGTATGGCATGTCACTTGGTCTTAACATAATAACTCTCTCATTTCTCAATATTTTTGAAATCTACTTTGAGCCAAATGTCACATTTGAGCCCCTCTTCAAATTTGTTCCAAGGGTCTAACATCAATTTTCCCTCTAATTCCATCAATTTTGGAATTGGCCAAGATGCCATTTTATGCACAAAAGCTAGGCCAAAACTGGTCGACCTATTGCCTGACCTAGAATTTCAGCTTATGACATGAACTTATCATCCACGCCATTTTCAATTAAAACATCCTTTTGACTTGGTTCTTTTTGCATATGATTATATGTCATAAGGAGATCATTTGGCTCAAATAAAATCACAAAACACACAAGGGGATTTCATTTGGCCTAAGCTCAAACACGGTGCCATGAACTTTGCATTTTGCACATGACCTAAAACTTGAAATCCTTCTAATCTTCACTTGGGACCACCAGCACATGAATAAACTTGTTTGTTGATGCAAAACGCATAAGATGGAGTACAAAGCGACCTAAATCCATGCTTAATTCACGCTTTTCACCCTCACTCTCACACGACTTGCAAAATGAAAATTTCTCACTTGGTTCACACGTTCTTGATCTGGATTCACACGTACATTGACCTTAACATTTTCCCTATAAATAGAGGTTCATTTTTCCTTCATTCGCAAGCTTAGAGAGCCACCAAGCCTCTGCCATTTTGACTCATGAAAGCTCCAAAAAACCAAAAATCCTCTTTTTATTTTAAGCTTGTTTTAACTTCAAATCTCTGCCAAGAATCACTCATCGGTACCTTCTGAAGCTACGTGAACCATTATTAAAACTTATAACCTCCTGCAACCTTGAACCTAATTTCACCATTGTTGACCTTCAAAGCTTCAACTTAAAAGGTAGATACGAGTAACATTTATGAGGAAATGAGTTACCACTCTCTTCATCTTGATTCACTGATTGAAAGTGTAACACCTTTCTAAACCCACATAAAATTTACGAATAAAATTAATTTAAATCACCACACAAGGGTGCCACGCATCATAAAAACATACATCAATCTATCCCGTTCCGTAACATGGGGTACAACAATGGTAGAAATCTTTTCATAAACATGCACATTCATGGTATTTACGCAATTTCATTATTTACTTAAAATTACCACAGCAGAATCATCATCAATAAATATCCTCAAACTGTCAAACTCATGACATTTAGTCTCATAAAAGAGTTGAAAATAAAGTTAATCCAACAATTAAAATCCTTGCAAAATCATAACATAATAGTGATATAAAAATCCAATCAAGCGTTCCCAACCCGATGTTACATATCAGCGCAAGACACCTCTAAATTAACAAAAAAATTAATAAATACTCCAATGAGTTATCTTTCTTACATCTACAGGTACTCCTGAGTATATGCATGTTACCCACGTGGAGGAAACATTCAAACAGAAGGAGTGAGTAATCATAATCAATTATAAAAGATCTAAGAGAAAAGTAAACTTCCACAAGTATAGTCTATAATTCAACAACATCAATACATCATATACTCACACTTTCATTCATTATAAATAACACACATACAACTATCATCATACAATTCATCATGTAAGCACTTAGAGGCTTAAAATTTATCACAACACACATCATCAACAAGATTATGCAATGTCACATAAAATGTTATGCAATGACACTTACTCAATTCATGTGGTACTAATTGGTTCATTTATATCCATGATTTCCATCATAGGATCGATTTCCTCCTGGAACTACAACACCTCAAAAATTGCTACCATCACCATAGTAATGCTTCACTAAAATTCCCAGACAAGGAACTTCAGCTACTCGCACTCGAACCATAGCCATAGGAAACGAGGCCACATCATAAATAAAACCGAAGTTCTAACATCATGGATGCATGATTCAAAAAGTGCAACAATAACAACACACATATGTTCGACCTTGGCAATTCAACTGTGTCCTCAACATCATATTCATCATTCACAATAGTATGTATATATATGAACATGCAACATCATTAAGGTATCATCACAATATCATCATAACAACATCTTCATCAATTCATCATACAACAAGTCATCAAAACACACATAAAACACAATGATCCATATCCATAAACATATTAGATAAAATAATTATACTCAAATAATTCATCTAATTCTACTATGGTATAAGTCCGCACGGCAACTTCCCGATGCTTCAAACGATGCATCAAATAGAGTCACGAAACTCAAGTTACGATGTGTTCTGCTCACACCGCCAGTCTGCTCGCCCAACCCTCACCCGGAGACATATTGGCAAGATCCTCACATGGTGCTCGCCTGTTGATATTCACGATTGTACTCCTTTCGCTACTTTATTCACCCGGCGAAGCCTCGGTGAAATCCTCACCCCATGCTCGCTCGAAAAAATTGCGCGAGTCAGAAACCTCCCAGGTGTGATTCGCTTTTGTCTTTGACTTCCAAGTCCCCTCGCCTCAAGCTCGCTGGACGAAGCAGCAACGAAATCCTCACCTAGCACTCGCCTCTGGCTTACAAGGCAAATTTGCATGATCAACAACTTCTCAGTTATGATTCGCTTCAGTCACAAATCAGTCCAAGGTTAATTTTCAGGAATCATACTCATCCAATATGCATGATAATCATCATAATTCATGGTTTAACAACAATTCATCAACGTATACATATTGGATTTAAATAACGACATCTCAAACATCATTATCAGCAATTATTCATACAAAATCATCAATTATTCATATGCAATCATCAATTGATAGAATCAATAAAGCTTACATCTACCCTACCCTCATACCAGTCATAATAAACCACAATTAGCAATTGATCTCTCAAGGTTGAATGAATGGACATTCTCCTTTGCTTTCTCTTCTCATATCACTTCTCTTACGGTTCTCCAATTTTTATCGTACGATGAAAAAGTGATTCTCTATTATCACTTATCTATTTTTATATTATGTTAGTTCCATGGTTTTGAGATTGACATTAATGTTGTTAAAACATGGTTCTTAACTGATGTTGAGCAAGATATTGAAACATCTTGACCAAGTGTCATAACAGGTTCAACTGTTATGAGTTTTGACAGATGTTCTGCTAGATGTTGTGACATCCCATACCAGAACACCGTGACAGTTCTGACTGGATTTTAATATTTGAAGATTTGATTGAAACAATTGAGATTTTGGAAGATTCAGACCCTCATACAGGCGCAACCAATCAAGGAGTTTTGAGACCAATGCATATTTGATTTAGTTTCAGAAAATGGATCATTGAGAATTTTTTTTAGGAAAATAAGATTTGATTTTATTAGATTTGTTCCTATTTTTTGTGAAGATCTTGCAGCTGGTTGAAAAAAAGAGAAGGTTTGATTTGTTTTAGAGTCCACGCCTATATTGCAAGAGTATATAAATAAGGACTTTCTAAACATAATATAACAAGCATTCACAAATAGAAACCGTGAATACAAATAAGGGTTGGTGTTTTGGGAGTCATTTAAGGTTTTCATGTGTTCTAATTGTGTGTCACTCATGTATCCTTTGATACATTGAGGTGGACAGTTTGTTCTCACTCTTGAAGCTGTTAAGCAAAAGAGTTGAGTCTTGTTCTTGTTTTGAGCTTTTAAGCAAGATTAAATATTATTTATTCGAAAGTGTAATATTTCTATTTGGTTCCTCTAGTTACAATGTATGTGACTGTTTTTGCCATTGAGGTGATTGGAAGTAAGATGTTGATTTCTCATATCTAGATGTTGATTTCTAGGTAGAAGTTGCACGAGTAGTGATTAGGAAAAAAATGTAAACTGGGATTATTTAGGCTTTGAACTAATACGACTATAATGGATTTTCTTCCTGTTTGGTAGCCCTTAGATTCGGTGTGTTGAAATGAATTGGGTCAACAATTACATGTGTTATTTATCATTCTGCAGTTTGTTTCAGTTTTGATATAATTGTGTTGTTAGTCAGCAGATGTCATAACATCAGTCTTGATATTGTGTGGTATTACGACATTAGTATTTACATATGTATTGTAAGTTCCAAATTTTAATTGGCATCAGAGCAGGAACCCTGTTCCGTTTATTGGGTGACTTCCAAGGAAAATATTTTATGGTACTATGGATAAAGAATGAGGATACAACAACAAACCACCTCTGTTAGATGATTCAAATTATGACTGGTGGAAAGTCAGAATGATGGCTTTTTTGAAATCCATGGAGAACAAGGCTTGGAAGGTTGTTTTAAAAGGACGGGTGCATTATGTTGATAAAGACAAAGAAAAGAATGTGTCCTTAAAACCTGAAGAAGAGTGGTCTTATAAGGATGATAGATTAGATATTGTTTACTCCAAGGCTTTGAATGCTCTATTCAATGGAGTAAACAAGAATATTTTTAAGTTAATCAACACCGGTTCTGTAGCCAAGGATGTTTGGGAAATCCTCTTAACAACTTATGAAGACACATCCAAAGTGAAGATGCCTAGACTTTATCTTCTCACTTCCAAATTTGAAAATTTGAAGATGAATGGTGATGAGACTATCCAACAATGTCATATGAAGATTCTTAAATTTGCAAATGCATCTAGTGCCTTGGGAGAAGAGAAATCAGAAGAAAAACTTGAAAGAAAAATTCTTAGGTATCTACCTAAGAAATTTGACATGAAGGTGACATCCATTGAAGAAGCTCATAACATCAGCACCATGAGGGTTGATGAACTTGTTGGCTCACTTCAAACTTTTGAATAAGGTATAAGTGACAAGTCTGAGAAAAAGAACAAAAGCATAGCTTTTATGTCTAATGCTGAAGATGAAACATGTCAAATTGATCTAAATACTGAGGAAAGACTGTCAACATCATTATGTTACTTATGAAGCAATTTAATAGAATTCTGAAGAGAATGGACAGAAGAGGAAGAGCATATGTCAAGAAAATCTCATCTGACATAAGGAATGATAATGATTCTTAGAATAATACCAGACATGAAGAGAAGTCTAGTCAAAGCAAAGGCGTTCAATGTTATGAGTGTGAAGGATTTGGTCACATTAGACCAAAATTTCCAACTTATCTCAAGAAGCAGAAAAGGGCTTTACTGTATCTTGGTCTGGTGATGATGAGTCAAAAGATGAGTCCACAACTGAGACGACCAAACTGGTGATGGCTCTTTTTTGCATATGGGCAGATGAAGCAGAATCATGTGATGCGAATGACCTCTATAAAGACCTAGATTTGTCCTACAAGGATATTTGTGACAGATGTGAAGCAAGTCTTAAAAGAAAAGAAGAACAGAGAAAGATCATTATTAAACTAGAGAATGAAAAGAAGAAACTTCTATGTACTGTTTCTCATCTTCAAAGAGAGGTAATTTTATTAAATTCCAAGGTTGACAACTTGACAAACTCTTTGAAAAGGATGAATAATGGAGCTGAGGCTGAAGATATAAAAGTTAAATATCATTATGAAACAAAAGAAAAGGCCTGTAGAAAAGTTCCTTCCTGTTGAAAAGAAAAGAATGATCAACACGTCTAACCACGTGTTCCAACATATTGGTGATCGCGACTTTATGTGTCTATTAATCGGAGGACTGCAAGTGCACAGTCGTGTTGTGCAGTTTTAAAAGATACCGAATCCACGGGGACTATGAATCGATTTAGCGTTATCTAAGGTTACTATGTAAAGCTAAGGCTAATGATCTTAATAAGACTTTAGGGGGAAAATAAAATTTATATCTAGATAAAATATTAAAATGGGCGGATATGGGTATGTAATTCATCTAACTTAGGGCCAATGATGAACACTTGAACATTTGAACACCAAATGAAGAAATCTGGATTGTACCTTGAAGTATTTTGATAATTGCTTGAGAATTTGATGGGGATGGCATGGAAATAAACACATGAACCAATACTTGAATAACTTCTCTTGACTAAATGAAGTTTAATGAAGCTTGATATGAATATGACATAAGATTATAGGTCATAGCTTGAATTAAAAGCTGCTTGAACTACTTGTTGACCAAAACCTTGACTTGGGAATCCAAAACGCTAATTTAGAAACCAAGCTTGATCTTTTGATATATTCAACCATAAACCAAGTAACCTTGAATCTCCAATCATTATTGATCATTATATAATATTATTTAGGCATTAGACACTCTTTTGCTCCCTTGATTACAAGTCTTTACCTTGTACAATAAGAAAAGAAAGCAACATTTTTTTTTGTATTTTGAATAAGGTTAGCAAAATTAATAGAATATATAAAAGGGTGCTTAGTGATCTCCGACAAAATTCAAACTAATGGGTCAAGGATTAGGAGAGTGTCATGCTTGTGATCTTTGGTTGGATGCAAATGAATAATAGGTGGAATCTTAGGGGTAAAATAGGATATTTGATAATTTCATTCTTTGTTAGGAAGTTACATTTGTATTAAACAGCGTGTTTAACTTAGAAGCATACTTTAAACACAATTTTGTACTCTTAACCTTTGGTTAAATTTCTTGAGGGACTAGGGCATATTCAGGACCCTTAAGAAGTCTTTGGTTGCTGGTCATTGAGTTTGTAATCAAAGTTTTGATTAGTGGATTAAGACCTTATTGAGAAGGCGAAGTCACCTTAGCGGGTGGACGGGACTAACCTAGTTACAGGGTTATCAGGATAAAATACTTGTGTTCTTTTATCATTGTTGTATTTGTGTTGTTTGTATTTGGGTGAACGAAAAAATTTTAATTTAGAAACCCAATTCAAACCACCATTTCCTGTGTTTCTTTTCACCTTTCGACTTCATCAGCAACAACTAGGTATATCTACAAGACCTCCCACTAAGATGGAAAGGTAAGTACCGGGGGTGTGGCCAAGATTTTGTTCAAATATTTAAACTCTTTTTCGCAGTATGTTGTTCATCAAAATCGATTTTTTCTTTAACAATCGATAAAAGGCAAGATTTATTGTGCAGACTTTGAAAAATATCTATTCAAAGAAATCAACATACTGTTTAACCTTTAAACCTCCTTCTTTGGATCATTTGGATCATTGCTTCACATTTTTCTGGATTTGCTTAATTCCCTCGCTCAGTTAAATAGAAACCTAATAATTTTCCTGTCATTAGCCTGAAAGTCCATTCCTCCGGGTTGAGGTGCATATTGAAATACCGGACTCTCTTGAACACCCGCTGAAAGTGTTTGGCAAGATGCTTTTCTTGCCTAAACTATATGATCATATAATCCATATACATTTCTAGCGTCTCTCCTATTTCTCAGAAGATCTTGTTCATCATTCTCTGGTAAGTTGCTTCGACATTCTTTAATCTAAAGGGCATGAAATTGTATTGATAATTTGTCTGCTCGATCATAAATGTTATCTTTATCTGGACCATTCCGTACATGATATGTATCGAATTATACCCCAAATAAGCGTACATAAACAAAAGTAATTAACATTCCGCTGAATTAACTACTAGTTTATCAATATTTGGGAGCGAGTAAGAACCTTTTGGGAAAGCCCTCTTAAGATACGTATAATCAACACATATCTTCCACTTCTTCGATGCCTTGTTTACCAACACCATATTAGATAAACAATTTGTATACCTCACTTCGAAAATGAATTGGGCATCCAATAAGCCATTAACAGTGCTAGAAGTGGCTTCAGCTTTTCTAGAGATTGTCTCCTCCAGCACTGGGAGACGTAATGAGAGTTGGTGTCCATATTCAACTGGCAGCATGCTACGCTAGGGTCAATGTTAAACATCTCATGCGAAGTTATGGAAAAAAGATCGATTTTATCCTAGAGTCATTCAATCAATTTTGCTCTTTTAACACCCAAATCCGAAGAGGGCAGAGAGTGGATGTAACACTCGAGACCGAAAAGGGCGAGGAATGGTAGCGAATTCCCATCGAAATGAGAGGGATCCTTAGGCTATGCAGGTATGAGAGTGCATGGTTGAAGGAAGGATTATAATAATTGATTGGTACCACCCATACCAATAAGATCCATCTTCTTTTCGGTAGCCTAACATATAAAAACTCCAAAGTTAAGTCTGCTTGAATTGGAGTAGTATTTGGATGGGTGGCCTTATAGGAAGTTTTCTAAAAAGCGTGTGAGTGAGAACAACGCATACTGTAAAAACCCGTGTTAGTTTGTAAGATTAGTCGGTAATCTTGAATGCAATTTGGGGCGTTACAAAGAGTATCATAGCAGACCTCTCCCAGTACGATGGGGTTTGGGGACAAACCAAGCGAAAGTGGGTGGGCATGTAACACCCAAAGCCGAAGAGGGCATAAAGTGGATATAACACCCAAGACCGAAGAGTGTGAGGAGGTGCTCCTGTACGGTATTACCAAAAAATTGAGGATTACCTTTCTTTTGCAAGCTCATTCTTCAACAATTATTGTCAATTCCACAACTCATTGAGGACGAGTGATTGATTTACTAAATGCTAATAGATCCCATCCGCCGCACAGATTCAGATCTGCTTGTTGATACATATCTTATCCATCGCATATGAGTAGAGGACGTTGTATGAACTTCAATCGTTCACAAGGAATCCGGTTAGATTGCGATCAATTATGGTGATCGCAAGAATTAGAGGCAGATCAACGTTTGGAATTCCACTGATCTTATCACAATCTAGAAAGCCTAATTCCAATCGATCTCCCCTTCGTCGACTGTCCGTATCAATTTCGAGTACATAGTGATCCTATGAAGGATGTGTTACATGATGCGATATCACGTAATTCGTCAATCGGTGATACCTGGTGAACGATTGATTTAAGAGAAGTATTGAAAATTTTAGATATAACAAATGAAGTTATCGTCTCCGTTTCACCCATTGCAGTTACATATTTGATTTAAGATCAAGATTGACCTAAAGATGAAAATTAGCGGGAATCAGATGTGGACTCCCATAAATGGCGCCATTGTTCTGTTCGAGAAACAAAAATGGATGTAGTTGAAAAATTAATTATCTTGAACGATGGCTCTGGTCTCTTTACGGCAGCGCGAGGTGGACTTGTATGATTAGTACTCCAACACTCAAGGCAGTTCAAGATTCAGGATTAGTGTAGATAGAAGATTATACCTCTCTTTCCGCGCGAACTGATTTATAAATTTTAGATTAAATGGAGTGCATATATATAAGTTAGTTAGTATCATGACTTAAAAAGTTATAATAGAGAAATTTTAGTATTCTCCGTCGGTGATGCTAGTTCTACCTCTACGTAATTGACAAGCTATAGATATGTATTGGTCGTGTACCATATATTAACCATGACTTGTCTAAACACTTCAAAAAAAGATATATGAAGTGCTAACCTAATAATCATTATTAATGATATAAGTTTTAATGACTGCCACTAAAAGTGTCGGTAGATACAAATTTGACTAATTTCTTTTTAGGGTTAAATATATTTTTAGTCCTATAAAATTATCTAAAATGGTTTTTAGTCCCTATAAAAAAATATTGACTTTTAGTCCCTATAAAATTACTTTGGCACTCAGTTTTAATCCCTGTAGAGGGACCAAAAGTGACTGCAAAAATAATTTTATAGGGACTAAAAATCAATATATTTTTTATAGGGACTAAAATTCAAAATTGAGATATTTATAGGACCAAAAACATATTTAACCTTCTTTTGATCAGTGATAGAACCGTCTCAAATGTATGTTTTATGAGTGTTTGCAAATAGCCAAGTACTCCCTCCGTTTTTTATTATAAGTCGTTTTGGAAAAATATTTTGTATTTAAATATAAGTCGTTTTACAATTCCAATGAATAATTAATGCTGTTTTTCCTATTATATCCTTAAATATTTATTATTCTCTCTCCTTTCAATTATATAAAGTTATCTTCCACATGTCATTAATGAAGGATAATTTTGTAAAAACCTTCATAATTTCTCATTTTCATACAACAATTATTATTTTTCTTAATATGTGTGAAAAGTCTAAAACGACTTATAATAAAAAACGGAGGGAGTATCTTATTATCTTGCACGTACAAAAATATAGCATCGGTTGAAAATACAGTTCTGAACATTGTACCATAAGGGGAAATGAAAGTGTTGGCCCCGTGAAAAACAGACCAAGCTTATTTAGAAAAATTCCAAAAATGATCTTTATGATTTCACGTGCATATCCTACAAAAAGTGGCTACAAATAAAGAAGAATAAAGAGTTGACATACAAACCAAAACATTGTTTTGTCGATCAATATTTGTTGTCTGTTGGAACCATTATTTTAACCGGATCAAACTGTCCTGTTCAACCCGTGTCCTGTTCAACCCGTTAGATTGGGAATCGGAAATGATTCTGAGCCTGTTAGCCTTGTAAAATTACTGGCAGATTAAAACCAGAGTAAAACCAAAAAAAAATAAATCAAATTGAACTGTTCAAAATCGCTTGAACTAAAGAATCGGAGTCGGTTTTATAAAATTGTCCGATTCAAAGAAATATCTGTCATTGACAAAATTTAGTATTTTTTTATAAAAAAATTGAAAATAATTATTATGTTAGATGCTTAAAACATTTTTACTTCACAAAAACAAAGCTCTTTAACACAAAAGACCAACACAAATTTTTAAGTTATAGTTTTTTTTTTCTTTAAACGTACTTGTTCCCGCAGAACACTTTTGATTATCTATCGGAAGAAGATTCCGACCAGGTCACCCAGGAATTTGTGGTGTTTAACTTTAGGGATTTGAGCAGCACAACTGATGCAAGCTCAAGAAAAGATGTGTCTTTCTTATCCCTCATATGGGAGCCCTATTTATAGTTGCTAGAGTCATAATCACTTTCATAAATGGAGGAACCTTGGATTCCCTCCACAAATGAGTGAACTACCGTAACTCCCACTATTTTGGTTAAAGAATTGTAACCTCCATAACGACGGTGTCTTCTCGTATGCGGTCGGCAGTTATGACCGACTTTGGTGGAATGCTAAGGATCTGCTTGTATAATTATATTTAGGGTTAAATATGTTTTTGGTCCCTCTAAATATGTCAATTTTTTTAGTCCCTAAAAAAATTTTCTTCAAAGAATGATCATCCTAATATTTTTTGTCCACACTTTTGACCCCTCATGTCAACTTTTGTTAACAGATTATGACGTGGCAGGCCACATGGCAATTCTAGCGTGGCAAGATGCTGACGTGTCATGTCACATGGTTAATGTCAACTTTATACTTGAACCTATAACATTTCGTAGCTAATCGATAGCTAAAATCGTAGCTAATCTCTAGCAAATTTATTGCAGGAATTCTAGTTTGAAAAAATGCAGAAAAATTTAAATTGAACCTCTGATGAATATAGAGTAGCTGAGAGAATTCAACCTCCTTAAGTATGTATATAGAGTAACAATCAAAAAATTTTAAGTTAAACTTGGAACTCAAAGAACCACGCAATAGTTTGTACAACATCATTATATATAGATGTGTTGTTTTACTGATAAAATTAATATCATTTACTAAAATTTTCTTATTTATTATAAGTAGTGGAGTAGTTGAAAAATATGAAAGTTAATAAATAGGAGTATAGTAGTGAAAAAAATAATAAGTGTTATATTGGTATTCTAAAGAGACATTTATTTTAAGACATTAAAAAGTGCAAATGAAACACTTATTATGAGACAGAGAGAGAATTTTGGCACTAAACAGTGGTCGTGTTTATACAATTTTGGTGAAGTTATTAATATAAACAGATTATTTTCTATCAATTAATATACAAAGTATTTTGGCAATTTTGGTGAAATTATTAATATTGAAGTTATCAAAGAAGAAACAAACATACATTTTCTAAATAGATCATAGGTGTATCAAAGGTTATGTAAAACAGTTTTAGAAAGTCACTAAACAATGGTCATGGTTATGCTGCGATTGTGGTGGTTTTGGCAACTTTGGTGAAGTCATGAATATAAAAAGATTATTTTGTATCAATTAATATACAAAGTATTTTGGCAATTTTGGTGAAATTATTAATATAGAAGTTATCAAAGAAGAAACAAACATACATTTTCTAAATAGATCACAGGTGTATCAAATTTTCTGCAATGAATTTTTTTACATATTTTAAACATGAATTTTTGCAATGATTTTACTAGAGATTAGCTATGATTTTAGATACTGATTAGCTACGGAGTTTTATGGGTTCATATATAAAGTTGACCTTAACCATGTGGCATGACACGCCATCATCTTGTCATGCTGGCATTGCCACGTGGCATGCCACGCCAACTTCTGTTAATGAATGTTGACATGAGGGACCAAAAGTGTGGATGAAAAATATTAGGAGGACCATTCTTTGAAGAAATTTTTTTGAGAGAATTAAAACAAAGTTTGACATATTTAGAGGGACCAAAAATATATTTAACTCTTCATAGTATTAAGTTTGTAATAAATATTTAAAACATTTAAAATAAATTTATGAACATATGATTATGTGACTTATCCATAAAATTTAACTTTATATTCTTAATTTATTTAATAAACGGTTCGATCGTTAGTTTAACCAGTTGAATCAAGTGAACCTTGAACAGAAAATCTTGCCGATTCATTATCAACCCGGTTTTTTAAACGTGGAACGTTCTTTTGAGTTAAGATTGGTATATCGTTACTCCATTCTTGATTTTAGATAGCGACCATTGTTTAGCGACCTTATCTAGACTTTTTTTTATTTAAATATTTCAAATATATGATTTATGATTATTTTTTATTTAAATATTTCAAATATGTGACTAAAAAAATATAAGGATTAAGACATTTCTTTATATTATACACAATAATACAATCTAAATTTTATAAGCCAGTTTTAGGAAGTTGTGTTAAGTTTAATAATAACTCTAAGATGATATTAGAATCTAATATAAAATTCACTCAATCGCTTAATATCAAGTTTTTGTCATTCGATCATTCACCATTTTTATTCACATACCAAGTTCATCAGTGTTGTGTGTAAGTGTGTTAAAGAGTCGCACATTAAATAAAGTATGATCCAACACATATTAATAAGTAAGGATAATTTTTACTTTACAAGCGAATCATTTGAAAACAATTTACCTTTCAAAAATTGTATAAATATTTTCAATATTTTACTCTCTTATTTATGTAGAAGATTAAACGCATGAAGTCTGTAAAATCTAGTTCAACACAAAATGTCAAAATTGTTAGGCGGTACACTTATTTTGGAACTTTTGTGATTATTGTCATTTTTCTACAGACAAAAAAAAAGTAAAATTAACTGTAAAATGTATGTATAACAAAATAAATTATTGAAATGACAAGTAGTCACACATAAATTAGTCAATTTTTAGGCCGATTCATGCATTTTAGGCTATTCAAGAAAGACTACAATGGAGTTTCAGGTTATTAAAGGTTTAAGACAGGAGATCCTCTATTCCCATTCTTGTTTCTATTAGCAACGGAAGGTTAAAATTAGTTAAAAATGCATACAATATTGGAGAATTTCAAGGATTCCATATCAATGAAGACATTCATTTCCAATTGTTGCAATTCGCGGATGATACCATAATGTTGTGCGACGGATCCTAGATTACTTTGTGGAGTATAAAAGACATCTTGAGGGGTTTCAAATGTCTGCGTTAATGGTGAGTCTGTGCAACCAAATGAATCGATTCATAAAGTGTTAGCTCAAGTTTGGCGCACAGAAATTCCAAGTAAAGTTTAGGTCTTTTGTTGGAGGTTGATTTTAAACCGCTTACCATCACATAATCAATTGGATAAAAGAGGAATTTTAGTTGGATCTCATGTTTGCCTGTTTTGTTTCGTAGAAGTTGAAGATGAACTTCATTTGTGTAATGGGCTATTCTTTCAGTAAGGTTAGGTCATAAAGGGTGTGTTCTTTGTTAAGTATTACTGTGATGTCAACCTGTAGTTATGTGACGGATTACTTTGATCAGTTCTTCACATACAGTAGAAATTAATTTAAAGATAACTTTGTATGCTTTTTTTAGGCTGCAATTTGTTGGACTTTATGGAATTGAAGGAATGTCATTCTCTTTCAGGAAGAAATATTGGATAAGTGAAATATATAGTGGGGATAATTAAGAGCACGCATTGGATTTAATGTTCCCTCAAAAAGGTGGGAGGATTGGACAGTGGATTCGATTAGATGTATATCATGCAATTTTTTATAATCATTTTTATGTTGACGAATATCGTAATTTTTCTTTGTATAAAGGGTTGAGCACGCATTGTAATCCTCATAATCCAAAGTTTTTCTTACAAGAATACATTTTGATACCAGAGCTAGTCTTTTTAATTTGGGTGCCTTGGGCGAATCAAAATAGTGGTGCCTCTATAATTTTTTAATAATAAATACATAAGGATAAAAGAAATGATTGGATAAAAAACACATTTTCATTTGACATTGTGCAAAAAGAATAAAAATATAGATCTTGAATCAATATTTATACTAATCAAAACATAAACCACTATAAAGAGACTTTTTTTTCTTCTTCTTCTTCTTATCCCGTCTTTTTTCCTATAAAAAAATTGACCAAACCTCTAAAATTATTTAAATATCATCCTCTTAGCATTTTTTGTTGCAAAATCGTTAATAATTTGTTCATAATCAAGGTTCTTCAAAAAATTATTTTCAATTGAAATCAACGCAAGTCTATTTAATCTATCTTGTGACATAGTAGACCTCAAATAAGATTTTAAGATTTTTAATTTAGAAAAACTTCTTTCAGCAGATGCAACACTGATAGAAATAGACAATATTACTCTATAATCTATGTGTGCTTTAGGAAAACAATTAAAAGTCTTTAAAGAACTCAATATCATATAGCTTGATTTTGATTCAACTGTTAAAACTTCTCTAATAACTTTCAATTCTTCAAACAACACTTCACCATCAAGATCA
This sequence comes from Vicia villosa, assembly GCF_029867415.1. Classification (NCBI taxonomy): domain Eukaryota; kingdom Viridiplantae; phylum Streptophyta; class Magnoliopsida; order Fabales; family Fabaceae; genus Vicia; species Vicia villosa. The sequence goes on along the minus strand of NC_081180.1, from coordinate 102,910,971 downwards.
AGAGAATCGTCATGTTTTAAACAAGTTTCAAGATGTTTTCAACATGCTTTCAAGTTTCTTTCAAATAATGATCTAAGCCTTTCAATACTAAATAAAAATCCAAAAATATTTTCATATGTTCTATACTGCTCAAATATTCTATCAAGTGAGTCAATTGTTTGATCTACAGTATATAAGAAATAATGATTTTGAAAAGACTCTTCAGTAGACTCAAGATTCAGTTGTGTGGGTTGAGATGGATTTTCATCATAGTGTTGTTTTCTACTAATTTGACGTTTTTGAATAAACACACATTCAATCTCTATTTCATTCTCAATCTTTTCAGCACTAGCCTTAGTATTTACAAATCCAGATTCTCTATATTTTTTTTCAAATACTTGATCAAACCTTTTACTAGTTCTATAGCCACATCAATACACATGTCTTTTTTTTTGCAAACTTTTGCTAATTTCATTAACAACAGTTAACAATTCAAACCAAATAATCATAGCTACTAAAAATTCAAAGTTTCCAATTTCATGAGCCGTTAAAGATTTGACGTCACTCTTATTTTAGGAATCATTATCTTGTTCAACTAGTTGAAATAGTGCCTCACTCTTAATTTTGGGATCAATAATATAAAATATTTTATATATCATTGTTTTAATTTTAGTGTCGCAATTAAACTCTTTAGTTGCTAAAATTACGGATATATTAATTGATTTTATTCTACTCCATATTTTATTTATGAGAAATTACATTCTTTTATTAAGTAGTGCCCCTATAATTTTGTTAACCAGTATTTTTTTTAAAAAAATATTTTTAACAAGTATTTTTGTAATAAAAATATTCTCTTTTAATATATATAGGGGTGAGAATTTTTTTTTGGTGCCCCTAAAATTATGGGGTCCTGGGCTCCCGCCCCGCGAGCCCGTGCTCAGGGTCACCCCTGTTTGATACTTAAGACAAATTTTAAATAATAAATTTTTTAAGTTAACAATAACATTTAAATTATATATAATCATCTCGCATATATTTTTACCAAATATCTTCCAAAAGAAAATTTTTTGTTCATAAGAACTAAGTTAGGAATATTGAATCAATCATGCATTAATCAGTATTTGCTAATTTCTTATTCTTCTTCTTATTTTTCCATTTCTCTATATGGTATACATGATATATGTGCTTTCTTGTGTTTATTTGTTCGCCTTTTTAGTAATGTCAAAGGGGGAGAAGTATACTCTAGGGGGAGTATGGTATACTATTTATATTTTTCATAAGGAGTTTAACCACTCCAATCTATCACCTTAGATTTAATGTTTGTCCACCTCCCTGAGAGATGAGTTTCCATCATAAAAAAAGGGTGAAAATATGGATCTATATGCTTATAGGTATTGCAATTGATGTTTTGATTCGTTGATTGACATGGTGGTTTTGACGATGAATATGATGTTCAATGGAATATTGTTTCTTTATCATGGTGGTCTCTAGTTATTTATTTCCAACTATCTCTGATGATGATGCTCATCCTGAAGGTATCTCAAGCTTCATCATGGAGAATATTTAAGGTCCTAGAGAAGTGCTAAAGTCAAAGACAGTGTAGAAAGGAACTTGAAGCTTCAAAATTGGGAAAGTGAGAAAGTGTGAAAGCCCGTCTGGACGGTATTGTGCTTAACATAGTGTTTGAGTGACAAGGGTATTATAAAAGTGTTAGAGTTATTAGAACAAGATTTGATTATGCATTTAATCTCTAGTTTTGATGATAATTGTAGCAACCTGCCCTAAAAATTAAAGATTAGAGTCGCCACCTATTCTACCAAGGCGAATAGGAAACCTCGCGCAGTTAAGAGATCAGGGTAAGATACTATATTCAGGTCGAGAGAAGGTGTTAGGCACCCTCAACCCTTTCCTATGGCTTTGAATCTAATGGGCAGTTTTATGGCTAAAATTATTAAGGTTTAATAGCTAAAGAAATGAATAGGGGAAAAGATGAGATTCATGGGGAAGGGGACTCGCCCTAAAATTATTAAGGTTTAATAGCTAAAGAAATGAATAGGGGAAAAGATGAGATTCATGGGGAAGGGGACTCGCCCTAAAATTATTAAGGTTTAATAGCTAAAGAAATGAATAGGGGAAAAGATGAGATTCATGGGGAAGGGGACTCGCCTTGGTTATCCAAGTGCCTACGTATCTCCTTAGGGAGAATCAGAGTCAACGTAGTTCGGGCACAGGGTTGTACGCCTTTGAATTGATTATGGAGGTGTTTGAAATTGTTTTAAAGGCTTTTGAGTGGCCTATCGTAGTTGTTGAAATGCACATGTTCGCAAGGTATTTTGAATCATCTTATCGTAGTTTGAACATCGCAGTATTGAAGGGATGAAAATCCGTAGTATCGTGGTTTAGTGTGTTTTAAGATTTGGGCGTACAACCCTGATTTAATATGTCACCGTTAGTTGCGATCAATAGGTTTGATCATTATAATTAACGGATTAATGAGGCATTGCTGGTTACTCTGATGGATAGATTCGATCGCCGCGGGCAGCAAATTGAATGTATTTTAATTTTGTAATTAAATCTCATGTTTTATTCTTTTATCTCTCGTCTAATGCGACTAATAGCTTTAGTCGGGTCGAGGAGAGAATTATTCAAGAATTAATGTTCTTTGCCAAATGGGCAGTCGGATTGGGCAAACCCTAATACTTAACCTTTATAGGGTTTTTGTGATTTAATATTAATTAAAATTAATTAAGTAAATTAAATCGAAAATAATCGAGTAATCGGGAAAATAATCCTAACGTTGATTATATTATTAATATGTTTTTAGAATTAAATATATACATCATAGAAATAATTAAAATCAACTATACAATTATATAAATGATACAAAACAAAATAAAATAAATATAAAGAGAACCTGGCACCAATCCTGTGTGAGTGATCCTTGAAGGTGCGTGGTGGGGCCTTGCAATTCTGAGGCGCTGGATCTCATGCTGAGAGATCTAATGATTGACATCCATAGGCGCACCATAGTCATGCGCGGGTGAGTGGTACTGAATCTGTGATCAAACAATTAGAAAACATCCATAGGCAACATCCATAGGCGCACCATAGTCATGCGCGGGTGAGTGGTACTGAATCTGTGATCAAACAATTAGAAAAAATAGGATGTCTCCACAGGGAATCGAACTTAGATCCCTTGGGTTGCCAACCAACGCTTAACCATTCGTGCTGCACTCACAAGCTGATATCATGACGCTTTGAATAAAAATAAAGAAACAAAACAATTTCAAAAAAAAAAAAGAAAAAAAACACAGCAGCACGCGAATGGCTGCGGCCTTCTTCCTCGCGGCTCCATCTTCCCTGTCCAATTCCGATTCCACGAAACACCATTGATGAATGAAAAATAACACCATGGCTCGACTCCAATCACCCTGCCGAACACGATGACACCCCTAATATGGTCCAATTTTGCCTTTAATCTAATACCCCCAATTTGAAGCTTCAAGAACCTAGCTATGGCATATCTCTGCATCTGTGCTTAAAACAAAATTAAATTATCCAGAACACTTCTAAACTTCAAGATAAACACAAATATGTAATCAAAATCAATTTATAATGCGTGTATAATGCGAATCGAAATCAATTTTTTCTTTATCCAAACCGTGGTACTGATGTCATGATTCTGGGCGTGGGAATGACTTGTATATATCCAGAACGAATCAGAGGAGGTCGAGGAACGTATTTGAATACTTTGTTTGGCCTAAATTGATTCACAACCTTGGCTACTAATTGCTTCCATGGTACCGATTTTTTGCGGCCAGCCCCCTTTTACTAATGAAAAGTGTTTTTATTTTTATAGTGAAGATTAGGATCAGGAAAATTTATTCAATGTTAATGATTCAATCTGTGATTAATGTCAATGGAGATTTCATGTTGTTTTTGGGAAGATTATTTTGGAAAGTCTTCAATCTTGAATATTTGGGACTTGATGATAAAGGGCGTGATTCAATTCTTTTCTATCTTTGTTACGATTTGGAATAAATGAGAAATAGATTGTAAAACTCAATCTGAATTTTTGTATATTTTGATTTGTTCCTTAATGCATATAACGTATGATATAATGATGATGATGATGGATAGTAGTAATAATAATGAATGATAGTTATAATATATAATGATAATAATATAATAAGTAAAAAATTAATTTGGTTATACAAAATAAAATGAAAAAGGTTAGAGAGAAACGGTGGAAAGAAGAAAAAAATAACGTAGATGTTTATAAGCTTCGGCATCTTACCGATTGCACTAACTCATTTTTTTGAAATATAAGGACACTTGAAAGGTTGGAAAAATATTTGCCATTTAAGGAATATAAATAACTTAAAATAAATTACTATATATTAATGTAAAATGTTAGTAAGATTGAACCAAAAAATGTATAAAGCTTAATTTTAAAGATAATTTGAACGTCAGAAATGGGGCGGACAATTTTTGGGGTATGACAATAACAATTTTGTACTCTAATAGTTTCTTAAGTGTGCATATATTATATTTTGATTGATCCTGGATAGTCATCTGGAAAGATCATCAGAATCTGCGTCGACACATCTCAGAAGAACTATTCATCCATTTCTAAAGAAACATCAATAGTTCTGAAGAATGTTGAATGTTCTCCAGAAAAGGATCTTCATGTGTTTCTCTAGATAAGATACTCTTCCAGAACTTAAGTCAATATTTCCAGCTTAGATAAGCTTTTGCTTCCAGCTCGGAAATCAAGATTTGTTATTCCGATAAGCTTTTGCTTCAACTCTGAAGACAAGATTCTGACTCTGAAGACTATGATACTCTTGGAATATTCACGTTGCTTGATATCTTCTACAATCTCAGTACTTCAGATCAGAAGTATATCGTTTAGAAGAAAAGATCAGAAACTTGCACTAGAAGATAAATGGTATAACAAGTATAATACTCAAACCACTATGTTCTTATGTTGGGGGTATTATTGTAACCTATGAAAGAAGAAGTTATCTCTTGTGCAATTTCTCGTGTGAGAAGTTATTTTTTGGTTTGTGAGCTAAGCCAATAAAAGCTCTCAGGTTGTTTGTGAGATTATTTGTAAAATATTTGTTTGGTCGGTGGGATCAGCCTAGTGTAAAAGCTCTTATTTGTATATTGAGATTGTCTATCAAAATCTATGTTTAGGTCATGAGCTTGGTCTGGTGTAAAAGTTCTCACTTGGTTATGAGATTATCCTGATGCAAAATCTTGTGTTTGGTTTGGAAGATAGCCAGTGTAAAAGTCTAATTTGATTGTAAGAAGCTTTACGGGCATAACCTGTGAAAATCCCACTTTACATTGGAAACTCTCAAGAATAAATTATTAGGGAGATGAACATTTCTAGTTGTTAGGCCGAACCTTTATAAAGCTCTGGCGTAATCCTCTCCGTCGTTATCTCTTTATATTTTTGCTACTTATCTATTCCTGCTATGTTTTCTTTGTTTCTTTGCTCGGATTTTGTTTTCATTAGATGTTTTGTTGTCTATTCATTGTTTGGTTTAAAAAATTGTTTTAAATAAAGAAAATTTAATTGATTAGTATTTTTTAAACCAACACAATTCATCTCTTCCTTTTGTGCCTGGAGTCACTTGTCCAACAATTGTTGCTTAATTGACTTATGCTAAATAATTTATGCACAAATATTTAAACTAAAAGCGCATTATTATTATTATTATTATTATTATTATTATTATTATTATTATTATTATTATTATTATTATTATTATTATTATTATTATTATTATTATTATTATTATTATTATTATAATTGGGAATAGAATGGTTATCAAGTGTCCTGGAGCCTAGGATTCTTCCCTCTAGGTTTTCTCAAAAACCATCACTACCTTCGTCCTTCATCTTAAGGTTTTGTGAACATCCATTGTCCATGCGTTTAAATAATTTTCTAAACAAATATGCAATACAAAATATTGTAGGTACATATATCTTTTTAGACTATCTTTGGTAAGTTACGAAAGGTTTCTTGTCTTTCCATGTTGACCACATATGACAAGTTCTTTGGTTGTTACCAATTTTCAAATAGTAAAAGAACATAAAAAAGGGGTCATAAGCTTTAATAAATGGCTCACCAAAATATCCTAAACCTCTCTTGTCCCTAATTACACTATAGATCATTTAAGTCATCTTTATTATATATATGAAGTTAGGGATGAACACTTGAAAATAAACTTTGTATTCTTTATATTTAACATTCATTATTATGCAAGATTGAGATGTTTTTGATCTTAAAGAATCATTTTTACAGTTTTCAAAGCACTGATATCTTGTTCCATAGTTTCATGATGATCTAGTGACCTATCATTTATCTTTTTAATACCTTTGTATTTGTTAGTAATTCTTTGAATCTTATCTAGAATTCTCTTAAAGTAATAACAATTTCATCATGAAATAAGTAGGAAATTTTCTCATCTTCATCTTTATTTGTTGGGTCATTTAGTTGCATTATAAATGATATTGTAGATTTTATATAAACATTTTCATGTTCCTCATCTTTATGAGAGTATTGTTAATACCCTTCCCATGTATCCAAGAGATCTTTATTCTTTGCATTAAATCTACCTCTCTTTGATATTTCTTTCTCCAACTTAAGACATACGTTTTTGAAGTGTCTAGGTTCTTTTCACCTATAGAAGAAAATTACCCTATTTATAGCTTCCTTCTTGCTCTTGGGTCTCTAGAGTACTTGAATTTCTTATCAAGGAATTGCTTCTTCCTTCTACTCCATTAATGTTGAACTCTTATAGAGATGAAGGAAAGTTCATCATTTTTTTAAGCTTGATTAAGCTCTTTAGAATCTTCGTCATCATATTCTCCATCTTACATATCTTTAGCCTTGAACTTCTTGTTTTCATACTTCAAAATAATGGAGTTTTCCTTCCCTTGGCAATTGTCTTTGTTGATTTATATTTAATTACTTTGAAAAAAGTAGATGAGATCTTCAAGAACTACAACATTTAATATGTTTGCTTATTGAATAACATTAATATTTTTTTATCCATTTATATGGATGAATCTTGAGGTTTTTCTGTACATAATCAATAGTAGTGTATATTCTATTCTAAACTTTAACTCCTGAGACTAAAGTTTGAAATCTCAAAAACATAGTTTCCACATCTTCACTTTGAATAGTCTGATGCCAACAAAAAGTGAGAAAAATACAAGAGAGAGACATTTCAATTATGTTGGAATTTAAAAACATTTATGGATGTTTAGAATAAAAATCAATTCAAACACAAATGATGAGTGTAATAAGATAAGGGAATAGAAATTGACACCAAATTTATCTTGGTTCATACCGGAACATGAATTTATGTCCAATGTTCTAACACTTAATATTTTCTCACTAGAATCTAACTGATTAAAATTTCACTAAGGTATTTTCTAGTCCAAGTGAATTTTTCCTTAGATTTGTCAACCACAAATAAATAACCCCAACTGAGTCTCTTTGTCTTCTAAAAGAATTTGACTACAACTTAGAACTTTGAGAAAATACAATCAAATAACTGATAATTGTTGTGTTTACAAATATCCCTTAACAGATGATGTAAACAAATTTAAGCATGAATATAAGTATTTATGCTTTCAATTGAAAGTATTTATACAATGAAATCGCATGATGGATAATTAGATTCTTTATTTTAGATCTTCTTCTATAGATTTTTTTTAATGTTATTTTCTTTTATTTTTACAGGATGTTTCTCAAAAGTTGTTTTGTGGTTTGAAGTCATATATATGTTATCAAGAGAGTTTCAGAACATATATCACTTCCTTTATTTGATTTTCATTTGAGATAGACGTTGGAATAGTAAATATGGCGGTAAGTATAATATAAGAGTAGGTTATTTCCATGACCTTGTACTCATATTTGGAATAATCGAGCACTACTTTGTACCATTTTGTTGTGCAAAACTTGTACCTTGTGCAATCTTGCTAGTTGTCTCTCTAATTTTAATTTTTAGCTTTGATAGGTAAATCATCAAAGGATTAAGCATAATACTTATTTGCTATATACGAATATTAACCATATCTTTATTACTTTCATACAATTGTAGCCTCATTGACGGGAGGGAACTAGTGGTTAAGGTTGGCATAACTTGAGGGATTTATCCTAGCCCTCCTTGTTGTTGTGTCATTTGAATAGGATTTCTTATAGCATATCTTGACGCTATGTAAGGATAAAAAAGTGACACAATAGACATTGCATTATCTGCATATGTCCATGCGTTAGTTTGCAGGTCTGCCATCATTTCAGTTGGCATGCCATAAGGATAACCCTACTACTATGGGGTACTGTAAAGCTCGAGAGAAAGGAAGGTCTAAGGTTTCCCTTATTTCTTGTGTGGCTCTGGGGGTAATTAGAATATTTGTTGAATATGGTAGGGAAACTGTCACTTCTGGTGATATCTTCGACACTGATATCTAGCTAAAAATTGAAGGAGTTACTCCAACGATTGTTGAAGTCCATGCAGTACCAACTATCGATTTGGTCGTTTTTCTTCTACCTTTAAAGCATTTCTATAGGGAGGGTGAGGATTCTTTAACGCTGAAATATCCATTTCAAGAAGAGTTTTACCACTCCTCGGGCGCAAACACACTCAACAATTAAAGACATTTCATGTACGAAGAACTAATAAACAATATAAGACACAACACGTTTTCTCAAAAGTTAAAATTTCTTGCACAAGAGGGTTCCACCGGATGTGCTACTTTTATATTGGTATTTTTAGTAAATTAAATCACAAGTTTTTGTTCACTAAAGGGCTTAATCTCGAAAAAATCCTAAGGACAATTTGGGCAAAATAGTACAACGAAAAGCGTCTGTGCTTGGAACTTTAATGTTTGAATGTCAAATAATTGAAAATCAAATCTGATTGAAATAATGCAGGATTGCTTTGAAAGAAGAAAATAGAGAAAAAACATGATAAATGTCATTAAAGTAAATGCTTCAATTAAAAAGACTTAAAGAAGTAAAATAAAATACCCAAGCTCATACACTTTCTCACAAATTGTTTCTCTCTGTGACTTGGATATTTTAGTTCTATAGAGAAGAAGTAGAAATTGCGACCATAATTACATCAATGAACTTGACTTATAGACTAATATTAAAAAACGGTCAATAACAGTTACTTGCATTTGACACATATCCTACAATGTGGGCTTTCGTCATCTGATATACTACCACGTGTTTCTTTTCTTTGAAAAATGCTTCTAACCATTGTCTCATCGTGTGAGAATTGTCTTTATAACCTTTGATTGCTCTTTTCGAGGGATATTTTGGTCGAACCCTGTTGTGGCGTTGAAATACCTTCAAATCACTTAAACTTTGGACTTAAGAATATACTAAGTCCCTAACATCTGATGAGTGCGTCGAACTCGACACCTCTACATCATATCTCCACTTTGAAGCGCAAATTAGTGCGGACCTTTTCGAGATTCTGGACATATTTTAAAGAGATAGATCTTAATCTTCTGAATCTGTTCCTGAGACTCTTCCAAACCTGACCTAGTAAGTTAGTCGAACCATCTAGATCGACGTGGCAAGTGTGTTGAAGACTGGGTCTTTTTTATACTTAGTCATTTTCAAACATGGTCATTACCATTCTCTATCGAATCCTTCAGATAAAATTTACAGGCTAACACAGTGATATCTCGACCCGGGGCGGGTTAGATAGCTTTTATGGTATACCCGAACCCGACTTGGGATGAGAAGACGTGAGAGTTTGAACTGGATCTACGCTTAGGTCCACTAAAATTTCATATGCAATATTCGGGATGTACACAGTCCCTTGAACGTGAGGCCTACAGGGGTGAAGCGCTTGAGGACAATGTCTGTTACCGCCAACTCCCATCCCTCACTACAACAAATTTGTCCTTTAGCAGCGCATCTACGAAAGCGCTTTTGGGAAAAGCGCTGCTATAGGTTGCGCAAAAAACAAAAATAAAAAACAAGGGAAAAAAGCGCTGGCAAGGGGGGGGTACGAGAGCGCTTTCTAGAAAGCGCTGGTAAAGGGAGGGGTACGAGAGCACTTTCTAGAAAGCGCTGGTAAAGGGGGGGTACCAGAGCGCTTTCTAAATAGCGCTGCTAAAGGGTGGGTACGAGAGCGCTTTCTAAAAGCGCTGGTATAGGGCACATTAGGTATATGGTACGAAAGCGCTTTTAGGGAAAAAGCGCCGGTATATGTATACCTATGAAAGCACTTTTGAAAAGCGCTCTCGTAGCTCATTTTAAAATTAAATTTTTTAAAACAAATTAAAACAAACGCGTTTTGTATTTCATTCTTCATCGTTTCTTCACTGTTTTTCTTCACAAAGACACCGCCGCCGCCAACCTCCACAGGGCCGTCATCGTTCTTCTTGCCAACCGCCGCCGTCGCCGTTCGTTCTTCTGCTTCGTTCACAGCCGGCATCGTTCTTCTGCTTCGTTCAAAGCCGTTCGTTCTCAACATCTTCTCTCAGCAACAACAACTTTGAATTTGTTTGCAGGTAAATCTTCTATCATCTTTCACTATTTTGTTGTTACTTGAAACCCTAATTCTGGAAATGTGAGGTTGAAGATGAAAGTGAGGTAGCAAGGATGAGAGTGTGAGGTTTCAAACCCTGTTTTGCTTTGTTTGTATATTAGGGTCTGTGGCATATGTTTTGATACATTGATAATTGATTTCATATCATTTTAAATAAGTGAGATTTGAGAAGAAGAAGAAGAAGGTGAATTATGTATGGTGATTATCATTTATAAGCATCTCAACAATTACAAGTACTACGTATATATTTTTCTTGGACTATAAGGTTTTTCATTCAGAATTTAAAAAAAAATGTTTGAAGTATAATATTTGTATAGCCTTAACATTAGATACTAGTTTTTTTTTGGCTAGATAGTTAGTTTAAAGTTACAGAATTAGTTTATAAACATTTGGTTTTTAGTTTTGAACTTAGGTTAGAATTAGCATCATAATCTTTGTTTACGTGTTATTCTTTATTCATTTGTATTCATTTGTTATTTTATTAGTTTAAGAGGTGTGTTAGGCTAAATGTTTTTTTATTAGAAAGGTGGTTAGAGTTAGTTAGAAGTGGTTCTGATAGATAGAGTTTGTTAGTATGAAAATATATTGTGTTAGTAGTGGTGTATTTAACTGCATCGTGTGTGTTTAATTTTACAGTTACTTTGAAGCCTCTGGTTTCTACTTGTACAACGCCGATTCAAACCTACCCGTCTCCCACATCAAGTCCAACTCAAGTTACTAGCCCTTTCTTCTTGCTTATAGTTTGTTGTTTTCTGCTTATAGTTTATTGTTTATGGTTCTATTTAATTTCAATTTAGTGTCTCTCAACCAGTTTTTTGGTTTGTGGACTTATATTACCTTGAAATAAGGTAATGTCTTCTTTAAGAAATCGGGGGTATGCTGAAATAAGGTACTGTCTTCTTTTAGAGACTCAAACAATCGAGACAACTGTAACTTCCTATCTTTAGTTAACTACCAACTTAACCAATATGAAAGCTATAGGATCTCATTAGGTATTGCTTAAGTGTTGCTTATTCACAGTAGTGTATTTTTGTACTATAGTTGCATAACATTCTATTTCAAGACTTGAGTGGTTTGACAAGATTTATTTCTATTATTCACACTTTATAGGATCTCATTAGGTATTCTGATCAAGACATAATGATGATAGCTATTTCTTATCTTGACAGAATTCCTTAGTACCTGATAGAGAAACCAAGAAGCAAAAACATTTGTTTAGCTTAATTAAGACATGGATAAAACATGGATGAATTCAAACCGATTGTCGAAAGAGTACGAGAAAGGGGTATGGGAATTCGTTAAGTTTGAGGTTGCGCACTCCGAAGACCCGATTCAAATGGCGTATCCTTGCTTGGGTTGCTGTTATGGGGGTAAGGTTGACGGGAATAAGTTGGCATCGCATTTACTACGGTTTGGAATTGATAGAAGTTATACATGTTGGACAATGCATGGTGAGAAAAGTAACGGGAATGTTGAGTCGAGGTGTAATACGAAGTATGCTTCAAACGACGATTGCACAGACACATATGATTATGATCGAGTCGAAGAGATTGCAGAAGCGCTTGAAGAAGATCTTGAGGATTGTCCCAAAATGTTCGAGAGGTTGGTAAGCGATGCAGAGAAACCGTTGTATGATGGTTGTACAAAATTCACAAGATTGTCTGCGGTGTTAAAGTTGTACAACTTAAAGGCGGACAATGGATGGTCGGATAAAAGTTTCACAGAGTTATTAGCCCTTATGAAAGATATGCTACCAGATGATAATGTTCTTCCCAATCGAACGTATGAGGCCAAAAAGATGTTGTCCTCTATTGGCATGGGCTATGATAAGATACATGCATGTCTAAACGATTACGTTTTGTTTCGAAACAAGTATGCAGCGTTGAATGAGTGTCCTAAATGCGGTGCCCCTCGATATAAGAAAAAGTTGTCTCCGGCCAAAGTCTTATGGTATTTTCCTATAATTCCGAGATTTAGACGCATGTATCGTAGTGAAACCGATTCAAGACACTTGACTTGGCATGCAGATGAAAGAATTATTGATGGAAAGTTGCGACATCCGGCAGACTCACCACAGTGGATGAAAGTTGATACTGATTATCCTGAATTTGGAAAAGAAGCAAGAAACCTTCGCTTGTCATTGTCTACTGATGGAATGAACCCGCATGGTATTCAAAGTATCTCGCATAGCACATGGCCTGTGATTCTTATGATTTATAACCTACCTCCGTGGCTATGTATGAAGCGTAAGTACATGATGTTATCTATGCTAATTTCTGGGCCTAAACAACCAGGGAATGACATAGACATATACTTGGCACCCTTAATCGAAGATTTAAAGTTTTTGTGGGAGAATGGTGTGGAGGTTTACAATGGGTATAGGAAAGAAAGTTTAAACTTGAAGGTGATGTTGTTTAGAACAATTAATGATTTTCCAGCATACGGAAATCTATCCGGGTACAGCAATAAAGGTCAAAAAGCGTGTCCTGTTTGTGAAGATGAAACCGATACGACACGATTGGATCTTTGTCAGAAGAATGTATTTCTCGGCCATCGTAGATTCTTAAATTCTAATCATCACTACCGTGGGTGGAGAAAAGCATTCAATGGAAAGGCCGAACATCGTACAGCCCCGCCTTTTTTGTCAGGTGATCAAATTTTTGAAAAGGTGAAAGATGTGAGCACTCAGTTTGGCAAGCCTTTTGCACATTCACTTGTCAAGGGTGGGTGGAAGAACAAGTCAATTTTTTTTGAACTTCCATATTGGAAGTCGTTGTACGTAAGACATTTCCTGGATGTTATGCATATTGAAAAAAATGTATTTGACAGCGTTATAGGTACGTTACTCAATATAGAAGGAAAGTCTAAGGATGGCCTTAACATAAGGAAGGACATGGTAAACATGGGAATGAGAACTGAATTGGGACCCGTGACGAAAGGAAGACGAACATATCTGCCACCTGCTGTTTACACTCTATCTAGAAAGGAGAAGAAAACATTGTGTAAGTTCCTCAGTGAAGTTAAAATTCCAGAAGGCTACTCTTCAGATATTAGAAGACTTGTGTCCATGAAAGACCTCAAGTTAAAGAGTTTGAAGACGCATGATTGCCATGTTATAATGGAACATTTTTTACCAATAGGTATACATTCTATTCTGCCAGAAAAAGTAAGAAGCGCAATAACTAAACTGTGTTTTTTCTTCAGGTCAATTTGCAGTAAGGTGATCGATCTCGCGATCTTACCAACATTGCAAAAAGAGATAGTTGTTACTTTATGTGATCTTGAAATGTATTTTCCTCCCTCGTTTTTTGACATAATGGTTCATCTAGTCGTTCATCTTGTGAAAGTGACACAATTGTGCGGACCAGCTTATATGAGATGGATGTACCCTGCTGAACGTTATATGAAAATATTAAAAGGGTACGTGAAAAACAGAAGTCGACCAGAGGGTTGTATTGCCGAACGATACATTGTTGAAGAAGCGGTTGAGTTTTGTACTGATTTTCTGTCAAATGTTCAATCAATTGGACTCCCCAAATCTCATATTGTTGAAAAAAAAGAAGGAAAAAGGCTAATTGGAAATAAAGTGGTGACAATATCAATGGTCGAGCGGGATCAAGCGCACTTGTATGTTCTGCACAATGAGATTGAGGTTGACCCGTATGTTGAAATGCACAAGGTTGTTTTCCGAGATTTAAATCCGAATAGAAATGAGAATTGGATAGTACGAGAGCACAATCGAAGTTTCATACCGTGGTTTAGGGAACATATTTATTCAAAGTATCGTTCAGATCCTGCTTCAGTAACAGAAAGGTTGAGATGTTTACCCTATGGTCCAAGTATAATTGTGTTTTCTTATAGCGCATACGCAATTAATGGATACACATTTTATACCAAAGAACAGGATGATAAAAGTACTATGAAAAATAGTGGTGTTACCTTGGTAGCTGAAGCAATGCACATATCAAGTGCGAATGACTTAAATCCGAAATTTGCAAATTTGTCATATTTCGGGGTTATCGAGCGCATTTTGGTGTTTGATTACGCAAAGTTTCAAATTCCTGTATTTGGTTGCAAGTGGGTTGAAAATAATAATGGCATACGAATGGATAAGTCAGGATTTTTGCAAGTGGATCTCAACAGGGTGGGGTACAAAGATGAGCCTTTCATTCTAGCCTCTCAAGCTAAACAAGTGTTCTATGTTAATGATCCGACAAGTACGAAATTGTCTATAGTGCTTTTATCAAACAAAATAGTTGATGAAAACATTGGAGATCAAGGTGATATTGGTGTTGGCATTGAATCTTGTACAAGAAACGATCAAAATGAGAACGAATCTTGTACTAGAAATGATCATAATGAGGGTATTTGGATCAATCCAACCGTCCGCGTTGTTAAGAGACGCGTAGAACACAATCCTACCAAGAAAAGAAAGAGACGTTAGTGAAAAAGGTAATAGTATACATATTCCGACTAATGTGCGTTATTCAATTTGTACCGATTGTTATATATTCAATTTGTATAGTTTTTTCAATTTGTATTCCGATTGTTACAATACTTATTCAATTTTGGTGCATATTTTTGTTTTGTACATAACTTTTGAACCATGTATTCGTTTGTCGACTTCTTTACATGTAACTATACTATTTTGACAATTTCGGAGCTGCTCATTCACATATCTTTACATTTCGGGACTGTTTTTTTATCGGTTTTGCTTCTGCCCGTGATCAAAAGTCGGGCTTAGGGTCTGAATTTCGGAAAACTGACTTCATTTTTGAGTCCGTGAGGACGTTTTACCATAGCCATGTAAATTTCGTTCAATTCCGACAACTTTATTTTTTTTACGCTTATTCTGAATTCATCGATTTCGAATCTGATTTACTTGTACATGCATGGTTTGACTTCCATTTGACTTGTATAAATTGTTAGCTTATTAATAGTGTACTAATGTGCTTTAGTTTGTTTGATACAGGTTCAATGGCTAGTAATCAAGAAAACCCACAAGAGAACCCACAAGAAAACCCACAAGATAACCCACAAGAAAACTCACAAGATAGAGATGCTCCGGATACAAATCCTCAACCCGATACATCATTAAAAGAAGTTGCACGAGGCATCACCATTATGAAGGGAATCATTCGACATAGAGACCAAGGATTGATATATAATTTGGAATGGAATTCTGATAACCAACCAATTGGTCCTAATTCTGCAAAGTTGACAAGCTATATTGGTACACTTGTTCGTTTGCATATTCCAGTCTCCGTAGCTAAATGGAATCTGAAAAGCAAAAAGTTGGACGATAAAAAAAAATGATTTGGGACGAGCTTAAGGTATCATATATGGTTGTTGTTATTTTCTTGACGATAATTTGTTTAAATTACTTATACTAACACACTCTATGCGTATGTTTGTTTGCAGAGGTCTTTTACCATACCAGATGAGCGTAAACGCGTCATTCTTAGTTTGGCCGAAAAAAGATATAGAGGGTGGAAAGCTTATCTAACAAACAACTATCTTAAGGATAAAGAAGGAAACTTTCTTGAAGAGGCCCTGGGACGTCCAAAAAAGTATGAGATGTTCATTGATGATGAAGATTGGGCTAAGTTTGTAGAGCAAAGAGATGAAGCTTTTCGGAAAAGGAGTGCCATAAATAGTGCGAGAGCATCAAAAGCCGCGTATCCATACAAAAAAGGGCGTTTGGGATATGCACGCTTAGAGGAAAAAATTGTAAGTAAATAGAAATGCGTTTTAATTAATTGTCTAAATGTGTTTTATTTGACGATTTTATCATTTGTGTCAATGCATAGTTAGAGGAGACGAAAAGTGAGGAAACCTCCTTTCCAGTACATGTGTTGTGGAAGGAAGCTCGTGTGGGCAAGAATCGAGCTGTCGATCCCGATGTTCAAAGAGTTTATGCTAAATTTGTAAGTATAACACTGTGTCTTTAATTAAATCAAATGTTTTTAATATATAAATGATTTTTTATCTCCACTAATAATTATTGAAATGTAAATGAATTACAGGAGACCTTGTCGCAATCGGTATCCACCGGTGAGGACCTGGATGATAGGAGCGTACTTAGTAGAGCACTAGATGATCCTGAGTATCCCGGTCGGGTGAGGGGTAAAGGTCATGGTGTGACTCCAACCTCTTTTTACAAGCATTCTAGGAGAAGAAATCCTACCAATGAATAAGTGTTGCAAAAATTGCAGGAATTGCAAGCACAAGTCTCTGAATTGCAAAGAGATAAAGATATGTATATGAGAGAAAAGTGCAATACTTCATCGGTGAAAGAAACTAGTGATAAAGCTAGTATCAACTGTCAAAGAAAACTTCCCGAGGTAATTATAAATTTTTTTCCTTACAAATTGTTCTATTTTATTAATGATAATGACTTTATATTTACTATTGGTTTAGGGCATTTCATCTTGCCAACTATACTTATCGTTACCGAATTATCGCCTAGTTGGCAAGGGAAAAGTGCACAACACTTTGGGAGATTTACTTCATCATAGACCGCTCCCGGATGGACACCTGAAAGTATCAGTTGATGTTGTATTAGATCATGATGCGGTGCTACCGGTACCTGACATGGTCTCAGAGACAACATTGATGCGAGATGCAATAGGGTCATTTGTTGCATGGCCCTCGGAGCTCATTATCATTGGTGATGAGGTATATTGAAAACCATTATGAATCATTTAGTTTTCGAATGTCAATTCTGCACCGTTACGTTAATTATTTTTTACATTTTAATTTTAGACTGCTCCTACAAAACCCGCAATTAAGGGTAAAGGGATTTTACAGGAGGAGTCTGTTGCATCACTAAAAGAGGTACATTTAAGGTGTTAATATATAATTTGAATCTAAAACTGCATGATTTTATATTTTACCGATTGTTATATGATTTTTAGGCATCTGCTCGGGGGTCACAACAAGTGACACAGCAAGTTCGTTGCGTACCACCTAAGGGTCCTCCGAAGCAAGCGACAAAAAAAGGTGGTGCTTTTGTGCCTCGATACCGGACGACGCTCGGAACACTTGTTGATATGTCCGATTTGAAGGATGGTGCTCTCCGTGAAATCAATATGGATGAAGGTATCTTTGGTATTGAATTCATGTCAAATATTGCAATAGATGACTTGGAAGAGATTTTTACGCATGAACAACTAGGCGTCGCTAATATGCACTCATACATCCGGTAATATTCACTCATCCGATATATTATTTAACTAGTCGAACAATTTATTTACACATTTCAATGAAAATAATCTAAAGTTTATTATGTTTTTATTTAAGGTTGTTGTATGATAGAGTGTTGCGCGGGACTGCATTGTCAAACAGATTCTGTTTCGTGTCTTCCGCCCATTGCAGCGGAATGACAATTGTTTCGGAACCGGAATCAGTTAGACAGCGCTTAGTCGATAGATTCCTGTCCTCCGGCAATACAGAAAGTCTGATTCTTTGGGCGTATAATACCCGGCCAGTAGGGTTGGTTTCTCATTCTTGGTTCATCTAATCTTTGTTTCTTTTGCGTAGCAAAATTTTCATATAACCTATTATTTTAATTTATAGAGCACACTGGTTGTTGCTTGCTATCAACCCTATAAGAGAAGTGGTATATTTTCTGAATTCGGTAGATGGTGAGTGGAGCAATTATCCGGCTATGAAGGAAATGATTGATTTGTAAGTGGGATCGTTCTAAATATTCGTGTATATTTATATATTTAATTATTTGTGAGATTGATCTAACTATATGCTTTTATATTTTTGTTAGATCAATACAAGTGTTCCGAAGTCAACGAGACGCACAGGTATCCCGGACTAAATCAAACAACATTACTTGGATCAAAGTGCAGGTACATTATTTTTCACAATTTTGCTTATAATATTTATGCTACTTGATAAAACAAGACAACTATAAAATCTTATTTGTTTTTCTATGTAGTGTCTGATACAGCGAAACAGTTCAGATTGCGGATACTATGTTTTGAGGTTTATGAAAGAAATCCTTCAAATGAATCAATTAGAGATTCCAATCACGGTATGGATTTATAACTTAATTAGATAACTTCTTATAATTTATTACATTTAACTAAATCATTCATATTATGTTTTTGTTCTGTAGTACTTTGACGAATTCCGTGTTGCTTCTTACACGAGACTTAATTTGGAAGAAATCAAAGAGGATTTGTGTCAATTTTATATTCATCAGCTATTCATGCAGTAGGATTTGTGTCGATTTGAACTATAATATTATAGTACTCTAGGATATATGGTTACTAACTTTGTTCATACTGTTGCCAATATTTGAAGTATAATATTGTTGATGTTACAGATTTAGTTTGTTTGACATGAGTTAGTTACATGTGAAACATTCTGTATTCATACTTTACATGATTTAGTTTGTTTGACAGGAACTATAATGATGTATATATATAATTTTGGATATTATAATGGTATTATATTAGTATATATATAGTCCTACCTATGGTTGAAAATATATCGTCGAAAATATATTACAGGTCGAAAATATTACAGGTTGAAAATATATTACATGTCGAAAATATTACAGGTCGAACTACGAGGCTGAAATTACAGGTTGCACTTTAAAATACCTCATTTAGCAACGACAGCGCTTTTAAAAAACGCTCTTAAAGGGCCACCTACTAAAGCGTTTTATTACTAAAAGCGCTGCCTAAGATTAAAAAAAACATAAAAAATAAAAAAAACGCAACCTACGAAAGCTCTTTTGGAAAAGCGCTCTTATAGGGGGGGCTACCAGAGCGTTTTTTCCAGAAAAGCGCTCTTATAGGGTGGGCTACCAGAGCGCTTTTTCTGGAAAAAGCGCTCTTATAGGGGGCTACCAGAGCGCTTTTCTGGAAAAAGCGCTCTTATAGGGGGCTACCAGAGCGCTTTTCTGGAAAAAGCGCTCTTATAGGGGGGGCTACCAGAGCGCTTTCAAAAGCGCTTTCGTTACCTACGCCAGCGCTGGCTTTGACAACGCTCTTAAAGCCCAAAATAAGCGCTTTTAAAGCCCTTACTCGTTGTAGTACCTGCATTATCCCACCAACACATTGGTTGCATATTGGGGCCTATATCTACCCGTAATCGGGAAGCAATATTTGAGATGTACACTTATATTAAAATAAAAAAGAAGAAAAGTTTACAAAAGTTACAAAAGAAACAAAGAGCACCAGAATTATGCAAGAACCACAAAAATCAACAAAGCCCAGGCCAAGAAAGCAGACAAAAAAGTGAAACAACATATCGGCAAGAAAAGAAAGATACACAAGGCAACTCATCTAGCCAACAGATCTAGCCTGGAGATATAGATACAATTGACCTCCGGAGAGCAAGCTGGAGGGAGGTAGGCACGACCACTTGCACAAAACAAAAGGAGGCAGTTGGTCTACCAGCTCACCCCTAAATGCCTAGCCGCTTGAGCGAGTCTTTCTCCTAGTTTACCAGAGAAACGACAAAACACAGAGCATGTAATTGAACCCACTTCTACGCCAAGTTAACACTCGAGGACATTCAGTGACTAAGCGTCAAGCTTTCCGAAAAGAAAAAAACTTTATTTTTGCATTTTTCAAATAGTCCAAATCACAAAATGGCATATCGAACCAGGCCTAAATACACCAACTTTCCTTGACCTAAACTCTGAAATAACTCAAACAACCCTAAAACCGAATGCGGCAGACGCCCATGTCGCCCCACCTACCAAAAAACTCTATACTAAATTGTCGAAACCATGTCACACAAAATAAAAAGATGATCAGTCGACTCAACCTGCCCAACTCACATAACATAACCCACATTACAAGAACCACCATGCCCCTTAGCCCGTCTCAAAAATCAAAATCCCCGAAGAAAAAAAAAGTTTTCGCTCCCTTTTTCCGATCTCTAATGGCGCCTCGCGGATGTGGTTATTATAAGTGAAAAATATTTGAAGGCATACACAACACAATGTTCTTAGGCCTTTCTCAATTTTTTGTCACTAATTTATTTTATTATATATTCATTTTATATATTAATACAAGATTGAGATAATGAAACGAAGGAAAAACATTAAAAGGAGAAAGTATACATAAGCATAACATAGTATAGATTACTTGATTTTCTATTACATTCCATACGTAAATTATATTGTACTTATCACTCTAGTATCCTTCAAACACATATCTGACTATATAGTTTCCCATCTTGTATACACAAATACAAATATTAAGTACGATTATACGTACATCATTTCAAGAAATATCATCTTCACTGCTTAAGATCAAGGACCATTCATTACTGTCTTGCTTGAAGAACACGAGGTTCCAAGAGGCTGATAATTAATATATCGGCTCGGAGCCGAAGATCGTCGAAACCCTTTTGGCAAACAATCCTCCACGTTCCTACCTTGGAAAACCCTTCCCCCTCCATTTCCTTTCTCAGGCTTCAAGTTTATGTATTTTGGATTAACATTTTGTTCCAAGGGCCTTGCAGCATCCACACAAAAGGGTCCATAATTGGAAGTAGGGTTCAAAAGTAGGAGGAGGAGAAGAAGCATAAGCTTGGAGAATACAACTATGGACATTTTGGTAGCTAGAGAGACTTTGAAATATATATAATGTTTGGATGTTTGTAAAGGTTGATTATTGAAGTGTGTAATTGCTTGGATTGAATGAGGTCTTAAATAGGGTCATGAGGAGAAGAAGTAGATTTGGATATGACCAACTCATTGCTAGCTAGCAAGGCATTGTTGCTGGCAAATTGAACTTGTTGAGACAGAAATGTGACTTTGCATTCACTTTTTTGAAGATGGAAGTAATGCTCGTGCCTTTCATAACTATCTTCTTTACTTACCCTTTGAATCTTTGACGAAATCATGCAATAATATTCTTATGTTAAAATCATGACTTTATCCTTTCTACTCGGCCTCGTGATTTTTTACGTCATTTACAAGATTTAATAAAAAATTAAAATGTTGTAAAAAGTATAATCGATTGAATCAATATAATGAAAGAACTAATAAAAAAATATAAACTATAAATTGAGTATAGGTTGTAACTTGACAAATATTAGGGTAGGGATTAATTTGCTACATAAGTAAGTTTTGTTTGAGTAATTTCAATTAATAATTTTATGTTAAAATTAAATTTAATCAATCTAACTGTTGAATTTTTTTAATATTATATTAATAATTATTCTTATAAAAAATCATAAAAATTAAATGTGTAACAATAACATCGTATAGTTAATGTTAATATTTTATTTGTATTTTTAAGAGTATATGATACGTTGAATTTTAACTTTCTTATGAAATATAATTTTTTTTAATTAATACTTGTAGACTTGATCTTTTATTTCATGTTTTTTTAGCGCCCTATCCATACTAATTAATGTGCTAGACTCCGCTGAATGTTCAATATGGTCTTTGGTGTGATATTCTCTCTGTTTGTTATAATGTTTCCATTGTCTCCTCTTCGTGTGGTGGAAGGTCTTTAGGGCGTTGCTCTATGTTCACATGGTGGAAAGGAGTGTTCTTCTTGGATCCAATAAAGATGATCCACTAAATAGGTTTGAGTCTAGTTTTGTTAAGAAGGTTGAATCTAGTCTTTTGACTTCCTTCTAGGGAGACCCTTGACTAAGTAATATTCTTCTAAAGATCATATTCCAGAGACTTTTCTCTATCTTTGAACTTCAAAATAAGGTCGTGGATGAGATGGGGAGGTGGGATCAGGGGCATATTATTTGGAACCTTAAGTGGAAGAGGTAGTTCTTTGTTCATGAAGAATCTCTGGTTGTTGAGTTCTTCTTGACTCTCCAAGATATTCGGTTTTCTAGAGAGAGTGTGAAGTGAGTATGGAAACACGCTAGAGATGGCTTCTTCTTTGTAGCTTCTACTTATCAAGTCCTATTAGGCCATGCTCTTATCACTAAGGATCATTTAGATAGTGTGATCCAATCTATTCCATTGATTTGAGAGAGTTGGGTCCTTTCTAATGTGGTAGTGTAATTCGAGATAGATTTGCATCTAAGGAAAATCTATTTAAGATGAAAGCCATTATGGACTTGGAGGGAATCATGTGTACCATTTACGGGGATTGGTTATAGTCATCCTCTCATTTGTTTCTGACTTGTAGTTTAGCTTCTAGTGTCTGGTATATGATTTTTAGGTGGTTATGGGTGTATTTGGCTCTTCCTATGGATCTTAGGCGGGTTTTTAAAATTTTCTTTTTCTTAGGTTCTAAGGCTAACTTTATGGGTAGGTTTAAGATGAGTTGGCATGTGGTGGTGTGGATTATTCGGTATGTTCATAACTATAAGCTTTTTCTCAATTCGTCAATAAATGTGAAAGAAGTGGAAGATAAAATTATTATTTTTTTGGCTTGGAGTTGATTTTTTAAAAAATCCTCTATGAGCTCTTTCACTAATTGTCTTCAAACCCTATCATGTGTATGAATCAATAGCGGATCAAGACTTTTGGCCTTCCCCCTGGTGTTAATGGTTTCTCTTTGCGTTTTACCTGCATTTTTGGTCTGTTGTTGGATTTGAGTTCAGAGCTCTAGCTTGGGGCCTGTTGGGTGGTGATTTGTATGTGTGCGCGTGTGTGTTTTTCTTTGTTTATGTTTTACCTTCTTTTGTTCTATTTGGTATTTCGATGGTTATATTTTTCCTAGATTCTTTTGGTTTTCTTTGTTGTACGTCAATTGGTTGCAGTTTGTTGGTTCGACACCCTGTGCCTATTTACATTTTTTGTATTCTATTGGTCTTTTTAGTCACTTATTTAATATATTATTTTACCAATAAAAAATATAGTCACCAATTTACTTGCACCAATCCAAGTGGTGTAAAACTAGAAATTGTATATAGGCTCAACAGCTGAGGAAAGTCCAACAAAATTCAACAACTTCTTCAACTATATATACCTTTAAACAATATAAACTTCTAGCCGACTATAATTCTTTGCATGCCCTTTTAATATCTTTAAGTAAAACTCAATCGCGTACATCCATCTCATATAAATCGGACTATGGTATTGTACTTTCATGACAAAGTTGACAGTCTAATGAATATCATGTTAAAAAAGAGAAAAAAAATACATCTTAATCATACACAAGATGACAACAATTTATTTCTCCAATTCTATGAACTTTCCGGTATTAATAAATTTCCAACAAATCGCATTCTAGCAACTTTCTCGTATCAATAATTTTCCAACAAATTGCTTTGAAGAATAAACACTTTTTTTTTCTCATTTTAACATGTTTACAACGCTCTTTCAGAAAACATGTGTAAACCTCTTATAAAAATTTCAAAATTTTTATTTATATTCACAAGAAATCTTAAGTAATGATCAAAATTGTGCTCCATGTAGTTGCAAGACCCTTGCACCCATGTAGTTACTACAAAGATGATAACTTATGCCGTAAATCATAAAACTTGTATGGTTACCATCCTTACATAATAATCCTTCGATAAAGATGCTTCATGTTGGAGTGAAAATTGCAATCGCACTAATTGTGCCAAAAAAACCATTAAGTTGGAAGTATAATTGTCGTATTCACATTGATTGTATTAACTTTGTGCAAGGACAAGGTGGATGAACTTGTGATTTTAGTGCGAGAGTTTGTATTAGTAACGAGGGATGCACATACCGCAATTGGTTGGTATGCTTGTCCTAATTGTGAACTAGTGAATTAAGCTAATAGTTAAGTAAGATAATGATAAAGATAACTAAGTACCCCTTTCGAATCATATACCCCTATATGTGAGGAACTCATGACTAAATCCTATAATGACTTAGTTTTAATTATGACCTTTTACAAAACACGCTTTTACAACCTTGTTACCCCCTGGTGCTAGGGGCATATAATTGCAAAAACCCGTTTTGTTTGAAGCAACCCCCGAGTGTTGAAGGCAAATAATCGCAATGAAAAAAATTTATAACACGTAAAATTCACATCCAATTCTTGTGAAATTTTACTAAATTGTGACAAGGTTAAGATTGGTATAGCTAGGCTTCAAAAGGATTATATGTGATTAACATTGCAAATACTAAGTTTGATCATTTTGTGTATATTTATGTATCAAATAAAGATCAAACATTATGGCCTTATAGACTAGGTTATACTTCTAGCATTGACTTATGTTTCATTTCCAAATTCTTCCCATTTACATTTAATCAAAATACTTTGTCACCTTCTAAGTTTATGCCTACATAGAAAATTAATTACATATCATTTTTAAATGCCTACATAGAAAATTAATTGCATACCATTTTAAAATGTTTTAGGCCTGCAATAGAACTAAGTTCTCTATGAATTGTTTCTTTAAGTCTAAAGTCACAATTCATCAGAGAACTTGTGTTGAGACCCATCAATAAAATGGTGTGGTGGAGAGAAAAAACCAACATATTTTGAACATGTCTAGGTCTCTTTCTTTTCATTCTAATATGCCTTTGCCTATATGGAATCTTAGCACTCAACATGTTGTCCATACTAATAACATATTAGCTAGTTGATTACTTAAATGCAAAATACCTTATGAAATCCTATATAGAGAACCACCTTCCTTTGTTCATATCAAAGTCTTTGGTTGCATTTGTTATGGAGCCACCTTACAGATTCGCAGAACTAAATATGATCATAGATATTGAAAATCATTTTTTCTTGGATTTAAAGATGGTACAAAGGGGGTACATTTTGTATGATCTTTAGTCTCATAACTTCTTTGTGTCTAGAAATGTAATTTTTTTAAGAATTAATTTCCTTTTCAATCACCTCAATTTGTGTCAACCTCGTCACCTATAGAGTCACACAACCAAATTCACACCTTATAAGATGACACCATTCCTGACCTTGTGCCACAAACATCTATTTTTGACCCTCCCTATCCCTTACAAAAAAAATTACACTCATAATGATGTCATTCATTCTTCCTCTTCTCAAGACACATCCAATCCTGAGTTTATAGTTGTCATACTTGATGATATTGACTCCTCTATATTGACGGGTCTTAAGGAAATATTTTTGGGGGCAATAAACTAATGTATATATATAATTTCATCATATGCCCGTAAATTTTTAGTTGACTACATGAATACTGAACTACATGCCCTTGATAAAAATAATGATTGGACTACTCTTAATCTTCCACAAGAAAAAGTCTCTTTGGTTTCAGGTTGGTTTATAAGATCAAATGTAAGGCTAGATGACCAATGGCTCAATTTAGATACATAAATCATTGTTGGTTGCAAAAGGATACACTCAATTGGAAGAGATGAATTACTTTGACCCATTCTCTTTGTAAGCCAAAATCATTGTAATGCAAGTTATTTTGGCCTTGACATCCATTAAATATTAGCATTTTGAACAATTAGATATAAACAAAGCTTTTATCTATGAAGCTTTAAATGAGGAATTTTACATGGCTCTTCCTTATAATCATTCCACCTATAGTCTTAATTCATCAGAAGTGTGAAAATTACACAAGACCCTTTATTATTTGAAATAAGCCAACAGAAAACGGTATTCCAAATTATATTTAGCTTTAACATATTTGTGGTATGCTTAGTCTCAAGAAGACCACTCTTTTTATGCCAAATTTGAAGGCATGAATTTTATAGCTCTCATAGTTTACTTATATGATATTGTGCTAGTTGAATACTGTATGACATAAACACTGCATATTAAAATGTTTCTTGACCAAAAATTATGCATCAAAGATCTTGGAAAATTGAGTCTCTTAATTGGCTTAGAAATTGCAAGATAAAATTATGGAATCATTGTTAATCAAATTATACCCTTAAGTTACTTGAAGACATTGGTTACTTGAATATCAAGCCATTTTTCATTCCTATCGATCTAACCATAAAAATTTCTCTCACTAATGACACTCATCTAGAAGACCATACCCCATATAGAAGGCACATCGACGTTACTATTTCTTACCAACACACTACTTAACATATCATTTTGAGTTCAACATATGATTCAATTCATCTTCAAGCCTCTTGTTCCTCATTATAATGAAGCCACTCATATTATCAGGTATCTTATATCTTATCATGGTACATGCATTTTTTCTCTAGCCATGCTCAATTAAATTACATGGATTTGCTAATTCAGACTATGCATGATGACCTGAAACCATAAAGTCCATCACATTATATTTTGTTTTTCTTTATTATTCTTTAATTTCTTAGAATTCAAAGAAGAAAACATCGTGTCTAGATCATCCAATGAAGATGAATATCGGGCTTTAGCTTATCTAATATATGAAATCCAACAACAACATCAATTACTTCAAGATCTTGGCAATCTAATTACTAACTCTGCTTACATTTAATGTGATAGCAAATATTCCATGTACCTTGATCATAATACAACATTCCATGAATGAAGAATTATATTGAAATTTATTACCACAAGTGAGAAATTCCAAATCAAGCTCATGAATCTTTTTCTTATCAACAACTCTTGTCAACAACCTTGCATGTTTGGCTTATGCATCTACAAAGTATCTTCATTCAACAGACTTCTTTTCTAATTTGTATAAGTTATGTCTATATGATATCCATAGTCCAATTTGATGGAGATGTTAAAGTAATGATTGACCTGTTACTTGATCAACAAGTTTCCTACTCAAGTAATAATTGACCTGTTAATTGTTAAAGCAATAATTTATTTACTTAAGTTAGTTGAAAAGTTACTTACATTTTTCTCTTTTAGCATACAGATGGCTACAGTTAGTTAACTAACTATTATGATATATATATATATATATATATATATATATATATATATATATATATATATATATATATATATGGGACGTATCAAATGAGAACTTTTGCTATAATGAGAACTTTTAATTATAACCATTAGATTTGAATTAATGGCTCAGATTTATCTCATATTTTAAATATATATTACATAAATATCTTCTTCACTTAAACATTAATTATATATATATATATATATATATATATATATATATATATATATATATATATATATATATATATATATATATATATATATATATATATATATATGGGGTTTGCTAACGTAGACCCACTTGATTTTATAAAGGTCTATTTTAGTAAGCATTAACTAAAAAATGGTTACATGCAGCTTAAGGTACATGTTGCTAAAATAAACCTTCGTAAAAATAAATGGGTCTACGTTAGTAAACTCATATATATATATATATATATATATATATATATATATATATATATATATATATATATATATATATATATATATATATATATATATATATATATATATATATATTGTATTTTTTATATGCAATTTTTATTGTAATTTACTCAATGATTAATGAGCTTTCTTCAATGCCAAATTACCAAGATATTAACAATTTCAAACATAGATTCATTACATAAAATAATCATCAAGAAAAATTACATTGATCACATGATAAGGTTAAAGTCATTTAAGGGGAACCTAATCTAAAAGAATTAGTTACTCATCATTAAGGGATTCATCGTAATTATAATGAAAAACAAATTATTAAACTTATTATTGATTAATGATGATTTTCTAATGGTAACCTTCGTTTTTCCTTCTCCTTGGTACCAAAATTATTGAAAAAATGAACAACTAAAATCCATATCTTATTTCTCATTAAATAGGCGTTGGAATGGACTTTTAGGAGGGTTTAGAGAATAGCTAAATTTACCCATCAATATTATAACTGCGTTAGATTTTTATTCGCTATTTTTCAATCTTTTTACAGTCGGAACTAGAGTTTGACTTCTTCATGAAAGTTGTAGCCATAGAAGTTAGATTTCTTTTGTTAACAAATTCATCTCAATCGAAGTTATCAAACTCCAGATATAATGTAAATATCGCAAATAGGTAAAATTGAATTGTACTAATGCATCGCTAGTTACCCGAAATGCGTTGTTATTTTGCAGTTTAATTTGATGTGGTAATTGATGAATTTAACTAATCATATAGATACAAATTATAGCATATTATTATATCACAGAATAATTAAGAATAAATAGAACGATGTACCTTGTAGGATTTGAGAGAGTGTCGTCTATCAAAGTGATATGAAAGGATTATTACCCTCATTGTCGTTTAGGTTTTTCACAGTATCTTAATCATTTAATGGGGCAACGCTTAAATAGCTAAACGGTTGAGGGCAGAGACCTCTCATTGGGCTTAACTGAATGGTCCAACCCATCACGGTCCATTCAGGCACAAAGCCCAATCAAACAATTCATCAATAATTAGTGTTCAATAACATTTGACCATAATTAATTGATTAATAATTAATTATTTCAATCCATATTTAATTAATTAAATAATTAATCTAACAGTAATTTGGTATCATTTGAATCACATTGTTGAGGTGTTGAAAGCACCACTTTTTCTCTTTGATCTTTGATACTTCCGATATGTTGTATTTAGGCACATCACTACTGACTTTATTTTGTAATGGTTCTATGTTTTTCTTTTGTTTTTCGTGTTCTAGTTCTCTCATTGCATTTTAGTTATAACTTTTATAGCAAACTACTATAAAATTAGTCTGTTTTGGAAGATTTCGAATAGATTTGATCTTATCTTCAGTTGTCGAAATTCTTATTTATAATCTATAAAATAAAAATATTTTAATTTCACTAAATTGATTTTATTTATTTAAACGTGAAGGGCGATTTTGAAACAGTAAAATACCAGGTATCGAATAGTAAATTAATTAGATACCACTTCCCATCTAGCATAAATTATATATTTCTTCTATATTTATATAAATGTTAATACTCATTTTTTTTATCAAAAATAATCAGTATGTTTATATTTATTATTCTTTTTTAAAATTATCAATATAATATAAATAATAATATTAATCATGTCACGAAAATATTTATAAATTTATCACTCCAAATTTTTTCTTATCTGTACAACAACAACAACAAAAAACTTGTGTTTATTTATTTGTAACTTTAAAATTTAATGTAACATTTTTTTTGAATCAAATGAAGATTGAATTAATTCAAAAGCAATGGAATATAAGGCGATCGCTTGGATCCAGCCCTCAAGAAGGACAAAAAGAAGATAAAAGCTAAAAAGCCATCAACTTTGTTATATGTGGCCTAAGATTTCTGCTATACCAACCTCTATAAACAATCATATCTATAATATTATCCATGATTTTAGCCTTATCAACAACATTACCAAAACAAATATCATTACGCTAGCTTCAGGATGGATGCTCTTCACCCTTTACCATTAGTTTCTTGCTCAATCACAAAATTTCCGCATCCCAAGATTGCGGAGTATGACTAACCTGAATCCAACCAAGGATTTTGGCCCAAATACAAATAATTTCAGGACAAACAAAAAGTAGATGGTTAATAGACTCCTCCTCACTCTTACAAAGACAACACCTATTATCATAAACCATCCCAAACCGAAAGAGACGTTGTCTCGTAGCCAATCTACCATGATAAGCAAGCCACATAGTTATCAAGGCCCTTGGTCTAGCAACGTTGTGACGAAATATTTTCCTCCAACTAACATGAGGCGTATCATTACACATCACCTTATAAATTTAATGTAGCATTACTTATTTATAATAAACTTATTTACTTATGATTGAAAAATTATTTAGTAAATAATAATAATAAATTATTAATATTTTAATAACAAAGAAAAAAATTGATATCGAAAGTAACAATTTATTTAAATTTGATATCCAAATTACCAAATTGTCAATTAAAGTTTTATTTTATGTCAAAAAAGTTTATTTTTCTTTTACATATTTAGTGAAGGCATCTATTCCAAATCACAATACACTCATTTATGCAATTTATTATTAAATTTGTTGTGTGAATATAGATATTATTTATGATCCTTTGGACTGATTTCTGATACCACTTTAAAATTGTAGTTGATAAAATAATTAATTATAAATTTTATCAATAAAATATTTTTTTTGTATTTCAATCTTGTTCAATTTAACTTTTCTTATGTTACTTTTGCTTATATAGAAGAACTTTTTTTATAAAAATATAAATTGAATACTTTAATTTATGCACTAGTATGAAAGTGTTGATAACATAATTTGCCATAAAGAGTGATAATTCAACTTTAATAAAAAAAAAAATTAAATGTCTAATTGTCGATTTTAACATTAGTTTTATAGTATATGCCAAAAAATAGAATAGAATATCTTTTATAAATCAAATATTTTAATTATGATGGATGAATAACAAAAAATTATTTCAATGTAACACCAACCAAAAAAAAATTATATGCCCAAAATAATAATAACAATGGTGCATCACAAAAAAGTTGAAATATAAACCAAGTTTATATCACGAAGCATACATACACAATATTGAAAAGTTAACAATAATGCAACCGAAAGAGGAAGGAAGATATCAAGGAATTACTGATTAGGGAAACTGAAGTAAAGGAAATCCTAGATTAGTTGACTTTCAACCTATTCAAATATGGCACATGGAACTCTCTTATTGGTCCATGTGTTCTTGAAGTAGCTTACCTATTATTGAATTATTATTTTGGCCGGTCCTCTTACACGTCTTATGATCTTACGTGTATGGATTGACTTTCTGCCACGTGGATCCTATGTTTATAAATGAGAATCTTATGCATGTTTGGGAGTTTGGAGGAGAAGGGATGAGAAGGCTTCTAAAAATGAAATTTTTAAAAAAATATAAAAAAATATAAAAAAATATTTGACATTTTTTGAAAAAATGATTTTGTTTAGAATGATAAAAGAGTCATTATCATTACTAAATTTTTAATTTTTCAGAATATTATAACAATTTAAAAGATATTTGGAAAATTTATGTAAGTCCTTCAAAACCCTCCTTCAATATAATTTTTGAGTTCCCTCATTTTATGGGGTTTTTGGTGTTATGAATAAACTCAAACCCTCATATCCAAAATCTTTTTATCCTTTTCACCCAATTCTTCTTATTTTTCAAAGTTCTCCCCTCTCTTCCCCTCCAAACTCTCAAACATAGCCTTAAAGCCTTAAAAAATCCACAATAAAATTGGATATTAATTATCAACAATAAAATTGAGTAGGGTTAGTGACATATGAATACCGTCCTAGATATAGATGATTACCGAACAACTCTAGATATTTTAATATAGTTTAATTGTTCTTCATTGCTAACATCATGAATATTCAATTGTATTACTTTTAAAAAAATAAAAATAAAAGTCAAATATTTATAACTTATTAACGATTGTGATTCACTGACAATACAAAACTTCTTTATATTATCAGCACATTTCAATTAATTTCATTTTAATATTTACCTTGCTCACATAAACGATTTATATATGTTAAAATTATATTAAATATAATTGGAGAACAAAGACCAAAACTACAAGTAAACAATTGTAACCATAAAAAAGAAACTACAAGTAAACAATAAATTATAGGAGTAACATTTTTTCAATCAATGAGTAAGACTCTAGCAATTAATGAATATGGATTTGATTTATCGTGTTATCAAGGAACATTTTTAAGCACATCAAGTTCATAATATTGCAAGTCATTTTAATTTAGCATTCTTTAATATAAAAATATGAAGCTTAAATTTTTTAACACGATTATAAATATTGTTAGCATTAAATTATTTAAATGTATCAATAAAATTTAAAGGGTTAATAGTAATTCACCCATGTAATGTTAGCGAATTTTGTTTTTCTCTCTTCCCTACCTTTTGGCAACGGCTTTTTTAAAAAAACCGTTGCCAAAATCTGTCTTTGACAACGGTGGGGGATAAACCGAAACACGCTCATATTATAAGGGGTAAACTACTATTAACCCAAATTTAAATTGAACCCAATATAAAAAAAAATTACTATTCAATTCATTTCTATGCAAGAAAATACTTACAATGATAGCGAAAAATTCTCAGATATACACAAACATAACACGTGATTTAAGAAATAATCAATCATTATTTGGTATTAATTAAAAAATAAAATATTTTCTCTCTCATTCATTATTACAACCACCACATAATTTCAATTAAAAAATAAATTAAATTTCAAATTTTCTCTCATCTTATTGATTGTTTCAAAAAATATGAATATAGAATTATTTTTATGGAAGTATTTCTCACTAGAGCGTGTACCTATTTAGCTTCTCAATGCAAGCCTTAAAGCGTGTTAAGGGCATCGGTGGACTGCCTCCATAGAAAATTTTAAGGCTATGTTTGAGAGTTTGGAGGGGAATGGAGGGGAGAGTTTTGGAAAATAGGAAGAATTAAGTGAAAAGGATGAAAAGATTTTGGGTAGGAGGGTTTGAGTTTATTCATAACATCAAAAACCCCATAAAATGGGGGAACTCAAAAATTTTATTGAAGGAGGGTTTTAGAGGGTTTTGAAGGGCTTACATAAATTTTCCAAATATCTTTTAGATTGTTATAGTATTCTGAAAATTAAAAATTTAGTAACGATAATGACTCTTTTATAATTTTAAACAAAATCATTTTTTTAAATGTCAAATATTTTCTTATATTTTTTTTAAAATTTCGTTTTTGGAAGCATTCTCCTCCTCTCCAAACTCTCAAATATAGCCTAAGAGAATGAGAATGGAGGACTTTAAATAAGGATTATATATATATATATATATATATATATATATATATATATATATATATATATATATATATATATATATAACATTTAAAAAAACAAGTAGAAGATTTTGTTTAGAATGATAAAAAGGAATTTGTTATTAACATATTTTTATTTTTAGAATATTGTAAAAATATAAATTATATTTGAATAATTTGTGTAAACCCTCAAAATTTCTCCTCCAAAATTTTTTTTAGTATCCCAAATTAGGGCGATTTTGTATTATGAATAAAAATCAAACCTTTCAAAATCCTCTTAATCAAAATCTTTCTATTCTTTTCACTCTATTCTTTCTATTTTTCAAAGTCATCCACTTCCTTCCACTCCAAACTTTCAAACAAAGTCTTACATGTTAATGTTTATAAATAGTTTGTATGGCAGCCACACAAAATGAGGTAGTTTTCATGGTCTAATATGCAGGAATTTACAAAGATCAAATGTGTATGCAGAGCATTTATATATGTGGCATCATATCACTTATGAAGTTTCATTTAATGTTGTTTGCTTATTATTAGATATATTTTTTAAGGCAACCGCACAAAATGAGGTATTTTTCGACTTCCAATACATATGAATCTATCAAGATTGAATATCTAAACATTTATACTCTTTGGTCTTTACTATAACACAAAGTTCATTTTTTAGATTCATTGAATAATCAATGTATCTTATCCATATATAGATCAAATACATTAGTTATTCTATAAATAAAAAGTGATTTTTCTTTTATAATAAAGACAAGAGAAATCAGTGTTTTTAGTGGTTTTATAACATTTATACTTGTGCAATCATTTGTGTCTTAATCCAAATGAAAAATGTTTTAGACATGAAGTCCAATTAGATGGTTCTAAGCCTACTATTTGTAGGCTTAATACATCATTTATGATGCTTTCTTGTAATGAGTGTTTCACACATATAGGAAATTATTTGGAGATAGATAAATTGATATCATTATACTCTTTCTGTTTCAAATTATAAGTTACTTTGCAAATAAATTTGTCTCAAATTATAAGTTACTTTACTATTTTAATGCAACATTAATGATATTTTTCCAATATACCATGCATCAATTATTATTATTTCTTCTTTTAATTCTTTAATTTTCTCTTTCATGTGTAATTAATGAAGAACAATATTGTAAAATTATACAAAATTTCTCTTTCACATACAACATTAGTTATGTTTATTAGTTCCCATGAAATGCTCAAACGTCTTATAATTTGGGATTGAGGGAGTATATAGTTGATCACATTGTGTGTAAAGCTTTTAGAGATTGTTTTATTAGAAATCAGAGATTGTTTTAGTAGCACAAATACATTTGAATAACATTGAAATCCCTAATCATTTTCGCTTACCTAACGATTTCCACCTTTACACCAATTTCTGCCATTGTAGGGGGGAAATTAATTTTAAATTGAAATTTTGTATAGTGCAAATTTGGTCCATACTAGAAAAAAATCTTTTAGAAACAAATTACTTGAACATGCTTCTGATGGATGAAAAGTTAAGAAATTTATGACTGTATGACGTTAGGAAAATGACGTCATGAGAAAAAATATCTTACGCATGTTCTCCAAAAATAAGGGTCTAGGCACGAGGAATAAATTTGGACCTTTTCTAGAAAAGTACCTGATCTAGGTAGATGATTGAATGGGGGATGTCAAATGGCAGAATGGGTATTTCCTAACAACTATCCATTTGAACAAAGATAAGGGATATTGTCCTCCAAAAACTCTAAAGGGAAACCTCGATATAAAGGCTATAAAACACCAAATCAAGAAGGTACACACTCGAAAACCTAAAATAATTACCATTTTCCTTATTCATTCATTGAATTGGGTTAGAGTGTTTTGCATTTATCGCCCCACCCCTTTCATCTCTCCAAACAAGAAAGGGATCCTCAAAGAAGAAGCACCAATGGACGTTGTTATCTTATTAGTCTCCAGCTTACTATGGATTATTTTGATCTTGATAAAATCATGGGTATCGTTTGTTGGAATCATTGTATACAGAATTCTCTTTCCTTCCATGATAAGATGGCACTTTTTTGTGGAATGTGTGATCAAGGAGATCAAAAAATTGAAACCTTGATGAAATATGATACAACACTATCTTTAAGACCATGCATTTTCCTCCTAATCAAGTGGACGTTCGATTGATGGGAATACGTTTCCACCATGGGAGGATACAACAGAACACTTCCCCCTCGTGGGGAAGATCTATTGATAAACTTATTTTTTCAACAAAGTAGATAACCCTCTTCGAAGTCCTATTGTTGGCACACTTTTCAATAAAAGTTGTTGTTTCATCTCAAAGGAGAAAACACTCTTCAAAATCATTTGCACTAATGAATGGCTCTCACTTTCTTTCAACAAATAAGAGCTAGTTAATGGTGTCATAAATCATAACATACCCATTATCTCACAGGTTTGAGATCATCCCGACTAAAATCTCACAAGTTTTTGGTTAGCCTGGCTAAAACCAAAGTATTGAGCTCATATTTTTGGAACTTAAAGACTAACCGCTCCAAGTCCGTGTTCGTGGAAAGAAGACTAACTTCTTTAATCCACCATTAGGAAGGAAGATCAACTGCTTCACTATCATTAATATATTGAATAAAAGACACAAACTCCCACATCCATCATCTTGTATTATTTGGTTGAAGATCAATCGTCATTTTCTTGTATAAGGGGGTCCGTGAGTCTTTCCTACTAAAAGCTCTCAACTAGTATTGGAAAATCTCAAGATCGATTCTTGGGGACATGATTAAGTCATTTTTTACTGATCATGTATAATTCTTGATGTTTTTCCTCTTCCCTTAAACTCTTTAAATTGTGAAATTTATTTTCTGCTATTTACTTTTCGCAGCCTAAGTTTTTCAAACTCTGTTTTTAATACAAAAAAGTTTTCAAAACCACGTTTTTCCTAACCATGCAATTCACCCCCTGTGAAGTCTCAAGTCCAACAGGGGTTATCAGAGTCTAACTCCTATTTAAGGACTAGTTGTCTCAAGAGGAAGATGACTTCCGACACAAAATCAATTTCAAATACACCCCCACTTTTTGAAAATAGCAATTTTTATATTTGGCAAGCCAAATTCAAAATTTTCCTTCAAATTCTAAATCATAAATTGTGGGAAACAATAGTCAATGGTCTAGTTTAACCTACTCATCAAATACATGATGAACTAGAGAAAAAACCTTATTTTCTTTGTACCGAAGAAAAAAGTAGAAAGATAGATATAGATCTTAAAACCAAAAATTTTATAATAATGTATTTAGATGATAATAAACTTTTTGATGTTCGCCATTGTAAAACCGCCAAGGAAATGTGGGATACTCTGGAAAAGATATATGGAGTTTCTCCAAGTATCAAACAAAGAGAAGATGAATATACGAGGCGAAGAAGATAATAGTCAAGAATGTTTTTATAATTTTAGAAATATAGGAAGTTTTGTTAGAAATTTTTTAATAATAAATATCTAAGAATTAAGAGTTGGAAACTCAATCCAACTCTTAAATCAGTAAATGGGAGTCTTCATGAATTTCAGGAAAAATAAAGAAAGAAGAAAATCACTAAGAAGATGAGAGAGCTAATTCAACTACTTAAAGATGAGGAAATCCAAACTGAATAATCACCATCCTCATCTTGCTCCTATCATACAACTTTGATTCAATCCTTTAAATAAACGTACTTAGTAGTTGAACGATCTTCGGTAAGTACAACATCAGATGAAGGATCCTCTTGTTTAAAGATCGACAAAGAAAATGAAGAAATTTATTCAACATTTGAACAAAGAAGAGGATGAGAGACATCAACCTCAGGGAGAAACATGAAAGAATCGTCTTTCAACGAAGAAGATAGAATATGCTCAAACGCACCCAATGAGGGAGATGCATTTTCAAAATTGGAAAATGTAGATCATAGAGAAGAAAGTTTTCCAATATATAAATGCACTCACTGTAAGAAAATTGGACACTTGAAATGTTTTTGCTTTAAATTCTAAAGATTTAAATGTAATCACCTTAGATCTTCTATAGCTAATGCACCTAGGCCCATGAAAATGATATTGGCACCAAAGGTGAAACCTTAAGTGTTTTGAAGATATGTTTTGTATCTTGAAGCTTAAACATTATTTTAAAAAGTTGTATAAAGCACCAGTATACTCTAGAAGTATACAAAGATTTATGAAAGTCTCTGATCCCAAAGACGAACGATGATATGGCAATTGTAAACCGTTGTGATCAAAGTAAAATATTTGAGAATATCTCAAATTGATGATCTGAAATGATAAGTTGAATGAATAAGTTCATAATGGACTTATCCATTTTTTTGGATTTAAAAACTCCCGCATCCAACGATGCATAGAGAAGGATAC
Organism: Vicia villosa; assembly: GCF_029867415.1. Lineage (NCBI taxonomy): Eukaryota > Viridiplantae > Streptophyta > Magnoliopsida > Fabales > Fabaceae > Vicia > Vicia villosa. The sequence goes on along the minus strand of NC_081180.1, from coordinate 102,873,361 downwards.
TCCATGTGGAATCTTCCCTTTTGGGAAATATTTATAAAAAAAATTCTTGATAAGGGAGGTAAAGTTATTTTAAGGTTAAAATGATTAGGAAAATATGATTAAACTCTTAAAATAATAATTTTAATTATTTACTCATTTAAAATAAATTATATCTAACCCATAAAATGAGTATTTTTAGTGTTTTATAGCAAAGAGGTTGAATTAATGACAGATGAGGGTGCATAAGAATAGAAAATCCAGCACAAAGCCCAACAAGCACCAAAAAAATTGAACCATGAAAGAAATAACCAATTAACACATATTGCTAACCGATTAGAAAATTCTGGCGAACTTATTTCTAAATCGAATCCAAGCTTGTCTTGCGCGTCAAGTAAATCAAATCTCAGCACTTATGAAGATTTCACTAAATTCTGAAGAAATCCCAAATCTAATTTATTAGAGCCACTAGTTAATCAATTAGGAGAGCAAAAAGGGAAAGATTTTTTATTTGATTTTCAATCACCACAATCTGCACTTAATACTTTCCTAAAATACACGCTCAAATTCTTATAAGACACGCTATAACTAGGTAAACCTCTTTTCACTTCTCTTGCATCTCATATTTTCTCTGCATCTCTTCTGTGTGTTCTCCTCTCATGATAAGTCTTCACCATGACCTCCTCTAGTCAAAAATCCAAAAACATACTCATAACCAATGCCTTCCCTACAGAACTAATCAACCAAACACAAGAAGAGAAAATGACTAACCTAAAAAAAATTCATTCAACCATGGTACCTTGATCCCAACCTTCCGAAAAGCCACAAACCTTATCACTAAATATTGTAGGCGTCCCTCAAAGATCTTTTCACAAAGATTCCAGATAATAACTATCCAAACCTAGTTAAGGAATTTTACCTCAACCTCAGACTTGTAGAATCCGCTCTAAGAACATCCGTAAAAGGCGTAGAGATAGCCATTCACAAAGATAACTTTGGGAGAATTTTTAAGATTCCCTTGACTGGAATTATCTACACTCTAGAAAAACCCATTGTCTTAAAAAAAATCAAACATTACATAGCCTTCAATCACCTCTTAATCAATCCTGTAGAAAAGATGAAGGTGTCATTCAAGGCTTTCCACCTAAAACCTAAAGTCAAAATCCTCCATTACCTGCTCACTAATACTCTTTCCAAGAATGATAAACCATAGTTATGTCATCAAAGAAGATGTAGTTCCATTATGGCTAATAACCCAAGAAATTCCTAAAAACTGGGTGGATAGAATTATTAAACTCATGATCCGAGGTATAGAAAATCCATTTGTTGGACTACCCTATGAACCCTTGATCACAGAACTTCTAGCCACCTTCAATATTGACACAATTGGTGAAGCAGAAGACTCAACCAACCATATGATAATCTACAATGCATGGAAAGAAATTAGAGTCCATATTAGGCATGGAAAGATTGAAGAAGATTCATCCTTTAAGGAAGAAGAAGAAGAAGAAGAAGAAGAAGAAGATGAGCCAACTGAGAGTGAGAGCATCAAGAGAGACAAAATCCTCAATATCTGCCAAAACATAGATGAGGACATGAAGAAACTTACAACAATGAATGGAGAAAACTATGACTAGATTAAGCTCATTTATATGTTGCTTACCTTATTTGAAATTTCAAATTTTTATGCACTTTTCCTTATGAACTTTGAATTTTGCCATACTTCCTTGTACTTTCAATTTTTATGCAATTTTCCATTATGTACTTTGAATTTTTAGCAATAATATGAGTATGATGTTTTACTTTTCCTAAATCTCTCACTTACCCTTGTTTTGCATATTTATTTCTCGCAATGCATCTTTACCCGCCTTTTTTGACAAAGGAGGAGAAGTATACTCTTAGTGGGAGAGTATATCTTCTATCTAATTTAGGGGGAGTGTAATCACTCCAAATATATCTATATTGCTTCTTTTATCACATCCCATAAGAGATACATTGACATCATAAAAAAGGGGGAGAATGTAAAACCTTATTTTGCAGGTAATATGACATGTACTTTTGATGATGACAACACCCATGGTGAAAACTATGATAAGTCAGTCAAGTATGAACAATTTAGCGGTTAAAGATGTAAACGTAAGTATTATAGTTTAATAAACTTGACTATCTAATGAGATAAAATTAAATGCAAAATATCTAAAACCTCATACAAAGATATCTCAAGCAGTGCCAATGTAAAGTAGAAGTATCTAGCAAAAGCTTGTAGAAAAGGAGTAATATCCTATTTTAGTAAGTAAGTGATCATATGTAAAAGCAAAGAGTCTTTTTCTTTAAAGCACAAGGCTAAAACACACATACACCAAAACACTTTTCAAATTGATTTGCCAAAAGAAAATACTTTGAAAAACATATAGAAGTTATGTCCTATGAATTGGGAGCAGTCAAATAAGCCATGGGTGAAATTTTGACTTTTCTCATTGATTAGAACATATGTCCAATCAATTAGATATGCAAAAACCTGAGGCCCAAGATAGTTTGAATGCGCCTTGATTTTGTACAATGACTAGAAATCTTAACTTTCCATTTTGAGGAATTACTCTCGTATATTGGCATCATCTAATCGATTAAAAACTTCGTCTAATCAATTAGCCAAATTGTAAAATTCACTTAATGCAAACTCCTTTTTCAGTTATCCTCTTGCCTATAAATAGAGGTATCATTTCAAAGCATCCAGGATTATGTTTTGAAACTTTCATCTGTCAATCTCTCTCTAAAGTATTAATTAATTTTCTCTCATTACTCGTTGTCATTAATATAATCATCTCCAATTATGCCTTTTCTTCATGTGTTTCTCTTAATGATAGCCACATAGTTTTCTAAGTTTTGAATGGCTATAATGTTTTGTTGAGAGATTTCCAAAAGGGTATTGATGACTCTATCATTTGTTGCAGCTAGATGGATTACATCTTCAACTTCTTTCGTTGATTTTTTTCCTCAGCTCTCCTTGAAAGATACAAAATTTCATGCTTCTGAGAGAGGAATAATTGATCTTAGAGCGGATTGGATCCACTAATTCCCCCATAGTTTCGACTCTAGCAAAAACTAATATCTTGGCGATCAAGGCTCTATATGGTTATCGTGCTGATTGATTATGTTTGTAGTATATCATATTGAGAATCATCCTGCCGACCCAATTTGTTTAAAATTATTATGTTAGTAACCATAAGGGACCATAACCTCTCTAATGATGACTTCAACATTATCTTGTCTCGGGAGGAGTATATGTGTGTTGAAATAGTGTGTCACGCGAATCTTGGCCTTAAAGTAGCTTGCTTTGATAAGGAGCTTCTTTTCTTCCATGGCATTCATGATAAAAGAAAGGATGGTAGTAGAGAGTTTGAATCTTTTGAACTTTTAATGGTCCATCATAAGTATAGGATACTCCATAGAAAAATAGTTTAGGTATTCTACCAAATTGATCTCTATGAATCTCAATAGCTTGCTTTGATTAGGAGCTTCTTTTCTTCCATAGCATTCATGACAAAAGAAAGGATGGTAGTAGAGAGTTTGAATCTTTTGAACTTTTAATGGTCCATCTAAGTATAGGATACTCCATATAAGAATAGTTCAAGCATTCTACCAAACTGATCTCTATGAATCTCAATCTTAATTCCTTTTATAGATGTCTTCAGGAATAGATCATCAATCTTCTGGTTTGGGTATAACTCTCTAACAAGATACGAAAATACTCGATCTAGTATATTATTGAAGAATTACCTTTGTAACCCTTAACAAATGTTCTCATATGGTTTGAAATCTCTAAGAAAATTTCCTTTCATAATAATGGTTGTTAAGACCTTGCGGTTGCACATTCCCTTCCTTCCTTGACTTTAAGGATGATCCTTCCAAGAAAAATTTTCTTGAAGAAGATATTATAATGGGGAGAGTTCTTGTTGGAGCCATAGATGATGATACGAATGGTGCAGAGTAAAAACTCACACAAGAACACAAAGAAGGAACACATAGAAGAGAGAAAAAGATAATGCAAAAGAAGGGAATATGAGTACCTATTTATAGCATTGCTTATGAAAATTTAGGCATGCAAAAACTCCAAAAAAATCCTTGAAGATTTGGGCCAGAACATATTGGAAACGAAATTTCCAAAGCCATGGTGATAATTAAGTGTTTAAGGAACCTAATCAATTATTTGATGTTGATTTTTAAGGTTTTGCATGTTCTCCATTATTACTCTGATTTGATTTGCTTGGAGGCGAGGATATAATCTGATCTCACTTGAAATTTGAAATACATAAAGCTCTGATTTTATTTACCTTGATTTAAGTCTCCTTGGTCTTTTTCCCCTTGGGTTGAGATTTAGCTTTGGCAGACTGCTTTTGACACCCCTTTTTCATTCGAATTGCACCTCTTTCTTCAAAAGTGATAAAACTTGAATGATTTATTAGTAATAACAATTTTTAAAAGAGCTATTTGATGAAGATACTAAAGATTCTTCTAAGAATTTTGAACTCATTCCTTCATATTCTAATAGTTTATCAAATCATTGAGTTTCTCGATCATTTCCTCCTTGAAATAATTAACACCTAAATATATAACCAAAAAGTTTTTAGCTTTAAAATCTAGTTCAAACTTTCCCTTGTCTTCATTGGTCCAATGGAAAATAGGTTTACATACTACTTCAACATTAACATAGTTAGTAGGGATAAACGAGCCATTGATTATCGTTTCCCATAGTTCAAGATTAATACTTAGAATGAAAATTTTAATTATATATTTCCACAATTCAACCATATCACTATTAAATATTGGAGGTGTTTTTAGGAAAGTCCTCTTGTTAAAAGAAGTGTTGAAAGTCATCTTCCTCCTAAGAAGATTAGTCTTTAAATAGGTGTTAGGCTCTAATGCCACTTGTTGGACATGTTACTCCTTACACAAGAGGGGGAGAATTGTGGAGGTTTGAAAAACTTTGTTTTAAAATAAAATCATTTGGAAAATAATCGTTTGAAAACTTTTTAAAACAAACGAGTGAATAAGCTGCGAAAATACAATAAAGTAAAGAGATAATGAATATAGATATACATTAGAGAGTTATACATGTTCAACCTAAATTGACCTACTCTGGTCCCCAAGAATTAATCTTAAGAGTATCTAATAAACTTGATAGATTTTAGAAGGATATGACCATGAACCTCCTTATACAAAAAATGAATTTTTAAGGCTAACTTCCAACCAAACAGGGAACATGGATTTTAGGGGTTATCCTCCAAACCAAACTGAGATTTTACATGGGCTGATCTCAAACCTTCACCATTACCTAGGGAAAAATGTCTCAGTTGTGAACAACTACTTCAACTTCTCTAGTTCCCATTTAACGTTTGCCTCCCTTTCATATTCTAAGTAGACAAACTCAATCGAGAAAGTCAACTTGGTTGACGTAACATCAACAACCTCGAAACCATGTGGTATCTTGTCATGTCATTCACGATCTAATATATTATGACCCTTTAAATCCTTAGCTAGATCATGGTTGTGAATACCACATCTAACCATTATGTTCCAACCACTACCATTTGATACAAATCTCAACTTAAATGGGCATTTAACTCAACTACTACAAGAGACTTGAGACAATTTTTGGTTCTTGTATTTTTCTCCCCTCTCGTAACCCATAACCAATTTATCTCTCCTCCCTCTTTGCCTATTTGTTGTATCAGAATGAACAATAACAACAATAATACCATGTTGTCTCCCAATAGATTGTGTTGGTGATAACACTTAAAAAGGGAAATATATATCAATTAAAACATATAATAAATTACTCAAAGATATTGTTCTAGGCCAACCATAATCCTCTTGGACCGACCATCTTAAGATAGCCCGTTCCGGACCAAAATTCTTGACCGACTATGCGGTTATGTTTCTAGAATCTTCTCCTTACCATAGGACTACCCTATACCTAGTTGTAGGAGATTTGCGTCTAAGGCACATCCAACAGCCCTCTGCATTCCACGTCTGAAAGATAGCGAGATCGTTATTTCTCTCCCCTATATATAAGGAATAACGTCGAGTATGATAATAAGTTTCAAACACAATTTGAATATTCTCTACTCTTTCACCTACTGACTTGAGTGCCCGAGTGCTAACCTTACAGGTATGTCTCCCTCTCCACTGTAACGAAAGCTATACTCCATCACATCTCCCGTAACTCTCACTATTTCTGGTTCCTGAACAAAACAAATACCATAACTTAATTAAATATATCAAAAATTTCATATAAAAAATGTAAGTAAAACATTTCACGTCACTAGTGAAGAATTGTGTAAAATTTGTAGAGGAACTATCCATCTTAGGCGCATTTAAGAAAAAAAAGGCTTATATAACTACCAAATTTTTAGGGGTGGAGAAATTTCCGATATACTATATTTTTAAAATTTCTGATAAACCAAAAACATGCGTCGAATATTTCAAAAAAACTGATAAACTCACAATAGATTTTCAAAAAGCATGGCGAAAATACGTGTTTTTTCTTTGGATCATTAAAAAATCTATTGGATTTTTTAATAAAACTATCGAGTTTTTCGCATTTGACTGTTTTTTTTTAGAGTAAACTTTTCCACAAAGTATATATTTTGATAAAGATAAATAATAAGAGATATATTTTTGGTATAATTGAAATGAGAAATGTTATTCGTACACCAAAATCTTACACCTACACCATATTTCACTATTCACTAATACGGTGAACAATGAAATATTATAATAATAAATTATTTAAAAAAAAAAAATTTTTTTACATTTTTTTATTTAGATAAGGGTACATATTAAAAAAATATGTGATTAACCGACTTTATAACTTCATTAACCAACATTTTAAATATCATTAACCAACTTCATAACTATTAAAAGTCTAAACGTTTATTAACCAACTTCATAACTTCATTAACCAACATTTTACTTTTCATTAACCAACTTTGTTTTACTTTTAAAAATTATTTTTAATATTTGTACGTTTAGTAACGAACTTTACAATTCAATTAACCAACTTTTTACTTTTTATTATTCAACTTTATTTTTCTATTAAATTATTTTTAATATTTGGGCGTTCATTAACCAACTTTATCACTTCATTAACAAACTTTGTTTCACCATTAAAAATTATTGTTCATACTATTCACGAGCACGGTTCATATGTACTATTCACGGTACTGTTCACATTACTGATCATAAATATGTAGTTATTTCTTTTTAGGCTTATGTATTGATTCATAAATATAGTTATTCTTTTTACACCCTACCTTTTTGTAAGTATAATACCAATTTCTTTTTGTTTTTCTCCCAAAAGTAAACCTAATAAGAAGAAACACTTGTAGCACAAATATATAAGCCCCAATAGGTCCAATACTTTAAAAAGTTCATGACATGGTCTTAATTTACACATAACACAATCACCCTCTCTCGTGGAGTAGCATTCTCTATATGGTTATTTCTTTTTACACCTCCCAATTTTTAGTAAGTATAAACCAATTTCTTTTAGGTTTTCTCCCAAAAGTAATCCTAATAAGACAAAATTCAGGCCAGTCATCCCTCTCGACACACCACCTTAATTTTCTCAGCACATCAGCCCAACAAAACGACAATCCCAATTGACTACAACTACACATGCCTTAACATTTCCATTATATCTCAAAGCTAATAAAAATTTGAGTAACGGGCTGTCATTATTCTTAGCCATTTTTTATGTTGTTTTCCAACAATTTTTTTTTTCCTTTGTATTTCTTATCATGATTCATTGGTTACGTCTGTTGACTCTACACACAAATGACAAAACTAAAAGAAGTAGTTAATTGATTCTAGCATATTAGACGCATAAGATATACTAGAGAGCTTATTAGTTATTACTTCTATTTAACACATATTAAGTGTTTGTTTGGTAACACCCAAAAAAGAGCTTTTAGCTTTTAGCTTGTAGCTTTTTTACTAGTTTTTAGTTTTTTTTTCAAAAGCTATTTGAAGTAGCTTTTGAGCTTGTAGCTTTTAGCTTGTGACTTTTTTTTCCATTTATACCCTTATTATTTTATCAAAATATTATTACCCTTATTAATTAAAATGATCATTTATGTCATTTTGTATTTATCAGCTAATGAAACAGCTAATTTACCAAACACTCATATTAGCTTATCAGCTATCAGTCACCAGTTAAAAACTACAAGCTACCAGTTATCAACTACCAGCTATCAGCTATAAGCTACCAGCTAGTTTTACCAAACAAAGCCTAAGTATAGGAAACAAAATTTAATATGATTTTTATCACTAGTATAGGAAATAAATTTTTTTTTTAAAAATAATACTCAAATAACCCCTCTTTTAAAAAAATTATCAAAATAACCACTTTCTAAATGAAAAAATTCGTATAGAGGAAGCGTGTCACACTGGGAGGCAATGTATTAAAATTAAAGAGGAGACGCCAGACTGCATGATGCATGCACTTAAATTTTAAGAGGATGTGTCATTTAGTGTGACTACTTAGTTGTTACCAAAACAACTGAGTAGCCGCATTTAATGATGTCTCCTCTTAAAATTTAATTGCATGTGCCACACAACATGGCAGAGGTGCGTGCGCCATGCAATATGGTGCATCCTCTTTAATTATATTGATTTTAATGATAAAATAAATATTATTTATTAAAATAACTATATTAATAATAAGTAGTGAAAATTAAATATAATAAGGGTAAGTTGGTAGAAAGAAATAATAAATATTCCATTAGTATTTTAAAGAGAAAAATAATTTGAGACAAATAAAAAAAAAAGACAGCTATTGTAAAACGAAAAAAGTATTTGATTTAATTTTTTTAATGTTTCAAAATACAATGTTGTTTATTTAATTAGTGTGATCAACTAATTATTGTTTTGTCAAAATATACCTTAAATTAATTATGGTAGAAAACTAATTATGAAGAGTAGCGTGTTTAAATTCAAACCATAAACAATTAAAAAAATTATAAATTATAAAAAATATATTATTGAATGTGTTTGAATGTTATTTTGTAAAAACTATTCAGATCGAATTTTAGATTGATTTTTTAAAATCGATTCAAACCAAATTAAAATACGTGTATATATTTTTATACTTAATCATTTTTTATTAATATGATATGTTGTGTTAATTTATTATTTGATGATAATTATTTTTAAAATTATTTTTAAAATTTAATTAATTTATTTAATTATTTAATTGTTTTAATCATTTTGTTATAATAAATTTGTGCCTAGTAGGATTTGAATTTGGGATTTTGAGAGGAGCACACTCTCAAGACTCAAATCTTCACCACTAGACCACATAGACACATATAATTTATTTCAATCATAATGATCATTTTTATTTTGTAATATTAATTTTATTATATTTTATGTTGTATAATAAGTTAGCCACCAAAGACAATTGTTTATTTTTGGCATGTTAGATAACGCGCTTGGTGTATTTTGCGGTGAAAATCAAACGTTACAACATCGCATGTTTGAATGTGAGAATATGAAGAGTATTTGGAAAAAAGGTACTTGACTAGCTGAACATTTAACATAGCCCATACAGTTGGGTGCAGGAGATGGCATGGATAGAAGACATGAGCAAGAGGAATGGTTGGAGGGTAATAGTCCTCAAGACAGCTTTTGCAGAGACAATATATAGATGCTGGAAATACATAAACAATAAAATTCATAAGATTATGAATAATGATATAGATATAGCAGAAGAAATCATAAAAGTAATAGTGCATAGAATGTTGATGAAGAAAAAGCATAGAAAACATATATATTGCTCAGTTAATTATGAATTAGCTAGTGGTTTGTTGGTTTTATCAGAAGGACCTTAGGGGTCGCTTGTACTGTTTGATTTTTTAGAATATATATATATATATATATATATATATATATATATATATATATATATATTCGACACATAAATATAATATTTATTAACATTTTATGATGATAATAAAAAATATAACTTATAATTTTGATATAGTTAAAAAAATAAATTAAATTTTATAAAATTAAATCGAATCAAATTGAATTTTTTAATCATTATTAAAAATTAAACAGAACCGCAATTTTTTTTTTAAAATTAGTTAATTTTTTACTTCAAAATCGATTTAAGATTTTTTAAAAAAAATAACCAAGCTTTTTCAAAAAAATAACGTAAATAATCAATGTTTTAAATTAATTTTAAAAATGACCATTTTTCACTCATTTTACACATTTTTGCCATCCGAGGTGACAAATACACCTAAAAAAGAGACCAAATCGCCACCCCATGTGGCGATAATACTTAAATTTAAATTTTTGTAAATTGTGGCGGTTCAAAACCGCCGTAAATTTAATTTAATTAAATTTTTGTAAATTTTGGCGTTCAAAACTGTTGGAACATACAAATCAAATTAAGGTTTCTTTAATGGGGAAAATGATCAATTGAAGAAGATGAAGATTAAAGAATGAATAGAAAATAATAGAGAGAGAGAGAGAGCAATTGAGGGTGAGATAGTGAATTGGCATTAACCACAACATAGGAGTAGTGAGCTCCTTATATAGTACAAGTTACAAAATGATTGGAATGATTTAAAACACCCTAAAACAAACAGAAAAACAGTTGGGCTTCAGTGTAACCGGTTACGGCAAACAGCGTAACCGGTTACGCAAACGCAACATCTACAGTAAATCTGTTTCACGGGTTCGTAACCGGTTACGGTAACAGGCGGACCGGTTACGCCAACTGAAGTGCTAAAAACAGCAGTTTCAACACACCACCTCACTTCAGTTGGTCCAAGTCCACCATGCTCAGCTTCCTTCTCAGCCTCTTGAACACCTCATTGGTCACACCCTTGGTCAATATGTCAGCTACTTGATCTTCGCTTCGACAATACCCCAATCGTAACTTTCCATCGTTCACTAACTCCCTTAAGTAATGAAACTGCATCTCTATGTGCTTGCTTCTTCCACGTGCAATTGGATTCTTCGCAAGGTTGATCGCGGAGACATTGTCGACAAGGAGAGTAATAGCCTCACCCTCACTACTATTAAGCTCCTTCAATAGATTCACAAGCCACATGGCTTGGCAAGCACACAACGATGCCGCAATATACTCGGCCTCACAAGATGAGAGTGCTACCACCGGTTCCTTTTTCGAACACCAAGAGATTGGAGTTCTACCTAGCATAAAGATGTATCCAGCTGTTGACTTTCTATCATCCTTATCACCACACCAATTGGAATCGGTGAAACCAAGTAAATCACACTTTCGGCTCGTATCCGATGCCGGAAAGAGAATTCCACAACCAAGAGTCCCTTTAATATATCTAAGGATCCTCTTGACCGCTGCCATATGAGATACCTTTGGTCTCTCCATGAATCTACTCGCAATACCGACACTAAATGCCAAGTCCGGTCGTGTATTGCACAAATACCGCAATGATCCAATCAATCTTCGTTATTGAGTTGGATCAACATCTTGCTCATCCTCACTTTTGGACAGCTGTAGCCTTGCTTCACATGGTGTAATGGCAACATTGCAATGTTCCATTTCACACCTCTTCAAGATCTCAAGTGCATACCTCCTTTTGTGCATGAGCAGTCCCGTTTTTGACCTTTGGAACTCTATGCCAAGGAAGTATTTCATGATTCCAAGGTCCGTCATCTCAAACTCACTCATGAGTTCCTTCTTGAACCTTGAAATACTCTCCTCACAGCTGCCGGTAATCAAAAGATCGTCCACATATAAGCAAAGAATTATCACTCCATCCTTAGCATTTGATCTCACATATACACCATGTTCGGACACACATCGCTTGAAATCAATGTCAATAAGGAAGCCATCTATGCGTTTGTTCCAAGCTCTTGGAGCTTGTTTCAAACCATACAGGGCTTTATGCAACTTGTAGTATCTCATCTCTTGATTCTTTACTTCAAAACCAGGGGGCTGTCCAACATAAACTTCCTCATCAAGTGGACCGTTCAAAAACGCAGATTTGACGTCCATTTGATAAACGCTCCAATTGTTGTTGTTTGCAATACCAACAACCAATCGGATGGTCTCAAGCCTAGCCACAGGAGCAAACACCTCCTCAAAGTCTATTCCTTCACGTTGCAAAAACCCTTTCGCTACTAATCGAGCCTTATACTTGATTATCTCGCCCTTCGGATTTGCTTTCACTTTAAAGACCCAACGGACACCAATTGGCTTCTTACCATGAGGTAGATCAACTAACTCCCAAGTACCATTTTTCTCGATTGATTCCAGCTCCTCTTTCATTGCACAAATCCATTTTGGATCCCTTAGAGCCTCCTCCGTATTCACCGGTTCGGATTCGGCCATAAGCGCAAAATGAACGAAATCACCTTCATTATTAACTTCGTTATCTTGGAATCTCTCGCATTCTTGGAGTCTAGAAGGCAACACTCTTTGCCTTGTTGATCTTCTACGGTGTCCTTCAGTTTGAACATCATTCGGAGGCTGCGGAACTGTTTCGGGACTGACTGAATCATCAAAAAATACAGCAGTTGGGATTCTGTTCTGCTCGTAACCGGTTACGCCTGTATGTACTGGCTGGCCGTAACCGGTTACGCTGTTCCCTGCAGAATTCTGACTCTGTTTTTCCTGTCCGTAACCGGTTACGCCAGTTTGTACTGGCTGGCCGTAACCGGCACTACAACACGGAACAGCTACAAGAGCGCTTTTTTTGGGCTTTAACAGCGCTTTAAAGCGCTGCCAAAGCCAGCGCTGGCATAGGCTACGAAAGCGCTTTTAAAAGCGCTCTGGTAGGCCTCCCTATAAGAGCGCTTTTCTGGAAAAAGCGCTCTTGTAGGCCCCCCTTTAAGAGCGCTTTTCAGGAAAAAGCGCTCTGGTAGGCCCCCCTTTAAGTGCGCTTTTTCCAGAAAAGCGCTGTGATAGGCCCACCTGTGAGAGTAAAAAATAAAAAAAAACGCAACATACTAAAGCGCTTTTATAAAAGCGCTCTTATAGGGTGGGCTTTAAGAGCGCTTTTTCCAGAAAAAGCGCTCTGATAGCCCCCCCTATAAGAGCGCTTTTACAAAAGCGCTTTAGTATGTTGTTTTTTTTTTTTTTTCTTTTTTAGTAATCTTTGGCAGCGCTTTTAAAAAGAAGCGCTTTAGTATGTGGGCCTTTAAGAGCGCTTTTTTAAAAAGCGCTTTAGTAGCTAAATGAGGTATTTTAATGTGCAGCCTGTAATTTAATCCTCCCAGTCGACCTGTAATATTTTCGACCTGTAATATGTTTTCAGCCTGTAATATTTTCGACCTGTAATTTATTTTCGACGATATTATTTCAGCCATCAGTAAGACAATATATATATACTAATATAATACCATTATAATATCCAAAATTATATATATACATCATTACAACATCAATAATATTATAGTACTTCAATTCGACACAAATCCTACATGAAAAAGCGCTTAATATAAAAATGACACAAATCCTCTTTTATTTCTTCCAACTTAAGTCTCGGGTATCCAGCGGCACGAAATTCGTCAAGGTACTACAAAACAAAAACAAAATATGAATGATACATTTAGTTAAATGTAATAAATTATATGAAATTATCTTAAGTTATAAATTCATACCGTGAGCGGAATCTCTAATTGATTTGCCTGAAGGATTTCTTTCATAAACCTCAATACAAAGTATCCGCAATCGTAACTGTTTTTCTGTTGCGGACACTACATAGAAAAACAAATAAGATTCTATAGTTGTGCATTGTTTTATCAAGTAGCATAAATATATTATAAGCAACATTGTGAAAAATAATGTACATGCACTTGGATCCAAGTAATGTTGCTAGATTTAGTTCGGGATACCTGTGCGTCCCGTTGACTTCGGAACACTTGTATTGATCTAATTAACAAATATATAAAAGCATATGTTTAGATCAATCCCACAAATAAGTAAATATATATATATAAATATACACGAATATATATTTAGAACGATCCCACTTACAAATCAACGATGTCCTTCATGGCCGGATAATTGGTCCATTCACCATTTACCGAATTCAGATAATACACGACTTCCCTTATAGGGTTGATAGCAAGCAGCAACCAGTGTGCTCTATAAATAAAAACAATAGGTTATATGAAAATTTTGCTATACACAAAAGAAACAGAGATTAGATGAACAAAGAATGAGAAACTAACCCTACTGGTCGGGTATTATACGCCCAAAGATGCAGACATTCTGTATTGCCGGTGGACATGAATCTATCTACTAAGCGCTGTCTAACTGATTCCGGTTCCGAATCAATTGCCATTCCGCTGCAGTGGGCGGAAGACACGAAACGGAATCTGTTAGACAACGGAGTCCCGCGCAACACTCTGTCATACAACAACCTTAAATAAAAACATAATAAACATTAGATTATTTTCATTGAAATGTGTAAATAAATTATATTGTGGGACTAATTAAATAATATATCGGATGAGGGAATATTACCGAATGTATGAGTGCATGTTATTGACGCCTAGTTGATCATGCTTAAAAATCTCCTCCAAGTCATCAAGTGTAATAAGTGACTTGAATTCAATACCGAAGACACTCTCATCCATAACGATTTCACGTAAAGCACCATCCTTCAAATCGGACATATCAACCATTGTTGCGAGCGTCGACCGGTACCGAGGCACAAAAGCACCGCCTTTTTTTCCCGCTGGCTTCGGAGGACCAGTGGGTGGTACGGTACGAACTTGCTGCGTCACTTGTTGTGACTCTCGAGCGGATGCCTAAAAATCATATAAGTTATGTAAAATATAAAATCATGCAGATTTAGATTCAGATTAATTATTAACACTTTAAATGTACCTCTTTTAGTGATGCAACGGACTCCTCCTCCTGTAAAATCCCTTTACCCTTAACTGTGGGTTTTATAGGAGCAGTCTAAAATTAAAATGTAAAAAATAATTAATAAACGGTTTAGAATTGACATTCGAAAACTAAATGATTCATAATCGTTTTCAATATACCTCATCACTAATGGTAATGAGCTCCGAGGGCCATGCAACAAATGATCCTATTGCATCTCGCAGCAATGTCGTCTCTGAGACCATGTCAGGTACCGGTAGCATCGCATCATGATCTACTACAACATCCACCGATACTTTCAGGTGTCCATCCGGGAGCGGTCTATGGTGAAGTAAATCTCCCAAAGTGTTGTGCACTTTTCCCTTGCCAACTAGTCGATAACTCGGTTCCGATAAGTATAGTTGGCAAGATGAAATGCCCTAAACCAATAGTAAATATAAAGTCATTATCATTAATAAAATAGAACAATTTAAAAGGAAAAAAAATTATAATTACCTCGGGAAATTTCCTTTGAAAGTTGATACTAGCCTTATCACTAGTTTCTTTCACCGATGAAGTGTTGCACTTTTCTCTCATATACGCCTCTTTATCTCTTTGCAATTCAGAAACTTGTGCTTGCATTTCCGCCAACTTTTGCAACACTTCTTCATTTGAAGGATTTATTCTCCTGGGACTCTTGTAAAAAGAGGTTGGAGTCACACCATGACCCTTACCCCTCACCCGACCGGGATACTCAGGAGCATCTAGTGCTCTACTAAGTACGCTCCCCTCACCGGTGGATGCCGATTGCGACAAGGTCTCCTGTAATTCATTTACATTAAAAAATCATTTATATATTAAAAAACATTTGATTTAATTAAAGACACAGTATTATACTTACACATTCAGTAAAAACTCTCTGAACTTCGGGATCGACAGCATGATCCTTGCCCACACGAGCTTCCCTCCACAACACATGTTCAGGAAGTGAGGTTTCCTCACTTTTAGTCTCCTCTAACTATGCATTGACACAAAAGATAAAATCGTCAAATAAAACACATTTAGACAATTAATTAAAACGCATTTCTATTTACTTACAATTTTATCCTCCAAGCGTGCATATCCCAAACGCCCTTTTTTGTATGGATATGCGGGTTTGGATGCTCTCGCACTATTCTTGGCACTCCTTTTCCGAAAATCTTCATCTCTTTGCTCTACAAACTTAGCCCAATCTTCTTCACCAATGAAGATCTCATACTTTTTTGGCCGTCCCGGTGCCTCTTCAAGAAAGTTTCCATCTTTATCCTTAAGATAAGTGTTTGTCAAAAAAGCTTTCCACCCTCTATATCTTTTGCCGGCCAAACCAAGTATGTAGCGTCTACGATCATCTGGTATCTCAAAAGTCCTCTGCAAAAAAACATACTCATAGTGTGTTAGTATAAGTAATTTAAACAATTTATCATCAAGATAATAACAACAATTAACCATATATGATATATACCTGAAGCTCGTCCCAAATCGCTTTTTTTTTCGCATCCAAGTCTTCGCTTTTCATATTCCATCTAGCTACGGAGACCGGAATATGCATACGAACAAGTGTACCAATATAACTTGTCAACTTTGCAGAATTAGGACCAATTGCTTGTTTATCAGAATTCCATTCCAATCGGTATACTAATCCTTGGTCTCTATGTCGAACGATTCCCTTCATGATAGTGATGCCTCGTGCAACTTCTTTTGCTTCAGTATCAGGTGGAGCATTTGTATCCGTGGCATCTCTTTCTTGAGCATCTCTTTCTTGTGAGTTTTCAGGTGGAGCATCTCTATCCGGAGCCATTTAACCTGTATCAAACAAACTAAAGCACATTAGTACACTATTAATAAGCTAACAATCTATACAAGTAAAATGGAAGTCAAACCATGCATGTACAAGTAAATCGGAAACGAAATCGGTACAAATCAAAATAAGCGTCAAAAAATAAAGTTGTCGGAATTGAACGAAATTTACATGGCTATGGTAAAACGTCCCCACGGACTCAAAAATAAAGTCGGTTTTCCGAAATTCAGACCCTAAGCCCGACTTTTGATTACGGGTAGAAGCAAAACCGATAAAAAAAACAGTCCCGAAATGAACATATAAGTGCATGAGCAGCTCCGGAATCGTCAAAATAGTATAGTTACATGTAAAGAAGTCGACAAACGGATACATGGTTCAAAAGTTATGTACAAAACAAGAATATGCACCAAAATTGAATAAGTACTATACTATTGATTAAAACAATCGGTACAAATTGAATAAAACAAATTAGTCGGAATATGTATACTATTACCTTTATCACTAACGTCTCTTTCTTTTCTTTGTAGGATTGTGTTCTACGCGTCTCTTAACAACGCGGACGGTTGGATTGATCCAAATACCCTCATTATGATCATTTCTAGTACAAGATTCATTCTCATTATGATCGTTTCTTGTACAAGATTCAATGCCAACACCAATATCACCTTGATCTTCAATGTTTTCATCTACTATTTTGTTAGATAAAAGCACTATAGACCATTTCGTACTTGTCGGATCATTGACATAGAACACTTGTTTAGCTTGAGAGGCTAAAATGAAAGGCTCATCTTTGTACCCTACCCTATTGAGATCCACTTGCAAAAATCCTGACTTATCCATTCGTATGCCACTATTATTTTCAACCCACTTGCAACCAAATACAGGAATCTGAAACTTCGCGTAATCAAACACCAAAATGCGCTCGATAACCCCAAAATATGACAAATTTGCAAATTTCGGATTTAAGTCATTCGCACTTGATATGTGCATTGCTTCAGCTACCAAGGTAACACCACTATTTTGCATAGTACTTTTATCATCCTGTTCTTTGGTATAAAATGTGTATCCATTAATTGCGTATGCGCTATAAGAAAGCACAATTACACTTGGACCATAGGCTAAACATCTCAACCTTTCTGTTACTGAAGCAGGATCTGAATGATACTTTGAATAAATATGATCCCTAAACCACGGTATGAAACTTCGATTGTGCTCTCGTACTATCCAGTTCTCATTTCTATTTGGATTTAAATCTCGGAGAACAACCTTGTGCATTTCAACATACGGCTCAACCTCAATCTCATTGTGTAGAACATACAAGTGCGCTTGATCCCGTTCGACCATTGATACTGTCACAACTTTATTTCCAATTAGCCTTTTTCCTTCTTTTTTTTCGAGAATATGAGATTTGGGGAGTCCAATTGATTGAACATTTGACAGATATTCAGTACAAAACTCAACCGCTTCTTCAACAATGTATCGTTCGGCAATACAACCCTCCGGTCGACTTCTGTTTTTCACGTACCCTTTTAATATTTTCATATAACGTTCAGCAGGGTACATCCATCTCATATAAGCTAGTCCGCACAATTGTGTCTCTTTCACAAGATGAACGACTAGATGAACCATTATGTCAAAAAACGAGGGAGGAAAATACATTTCAAGATCACATAAATTAACAACTATCTCTTTTTGCAATGTTGGTAAGATCGCGGGATCGACCACCTTACTGCAAATTGACCTGAAGAAGAAACACAGCTTAGTTATTGCGCTTCTTACTTTTTCTGGCAGAATAGAACGTATACCTATTGGTAAAAAATGTTCCATTATAACATGACAATCATGCGTCTTCAAACTCTTTAACTTGAGGTCTTTCATGGACACAAGTCTTCTAATATCTGAAGAGTAGCCTTCTGGAACTTTAACTTCACTGAGGAACTTACACAATGTTTTCTTCTCCTTTCTAGATAGAGTGTAAACAGCAGGTGGCAGATATGTTCGTCTTCCTTTCGTCACGGGTCTCAATTCAGTTCTCATCCCCATGTTTACCATGTCATTCCTTATGTTAACGCCATCCTTAGACTTTCCTGGTATATTGAGTAACGTACCTATAACGCTGTCAAATACATTTTTTTCAATATGCATAACATCCAGGAAATGTCTTACGTACAACGACTTCCAATATGGAAGTTCAAAAAAAATGGACTTCTTCTTCCACCCACCCTTGACAAGTGAATGTGCAAAAGGCTTGCCAAACTGAGTGCTCACATCTTTCACCTTTTCAAAAATTTGATCACCTGACAAAAAAGGCGGGGCTGTACCATGTTCGGCCTTTCCGTTGAATGCTTTTCTCCACCCACGGTAGTGATGATTAGAATTTAAGAATCTACGATGACCGAGAAAGACATTCTTCTGACAAAGATCCAATCGTGTCGTATCGGTTTCATCTTCACAAACGGGACACGCCTTTTGACCTTTATTGCTGTACCCGGATAAATTTCCGTATGCTGGAAAATCATTAATTGTTCCAAACAACATCGCCCTCAAGTTGAAACTTTCCTTCCTATACCCATCGTAAACCTCCACACCGTTGTCCCACAAAAACTTTAAATCTTCGATTAACGGTGCCAAGTATACGTCTATGTCATTCCCTGGTTGTTTAGGCCCAGAAATTAGCATTGATAACATCATGTACTTACGCTTCATACATAGCCACGGAGGTAGGTTATAGATCATAAGAATCACAGGCCATGTGCTATGCGAGATACTTTGAATACCATGCGGGTTCATTCCATCAGTAGACAATGACAACCGAAGGTTTCTTGCTTCTTTTCCAAATTCAGGATATTCAGTATCAACTTTCATCCATTGTGGTGAGTCTGCCGGATGTCGCAACTTTCCATCAATAATTCTTTCATCTGCATGCCAAGTCAAGTGTCTTGAATCGGTCTCACTACGATACATGCGTCTAAATCTCGGAATTATAGGAAAATACCATAAGACTTTAGCAGGAGACAACTTTTTCTTATATCGAGGGGCACCACATTTAGGACACTCATTCAACGCTGCATACTCGTTTCGATAGCTCATGCCAATAGAGGACAACATCTTTTTGGCTTCATACGTTCGATTGGGAAGAACATTATCCTCTGGTAGCATATCTTTCATAAGGGCTAATAACTCTGTGAAACTTTTATCCGACCATCCATTGTCCGCCTTTAAGTTGTACAACTTTAACACCGCAGACAATCTTGTGAATTTTGAACAACCATCATACAACGGTTTCTCTGCATCGCTTACCAACCTCTCAAACATTTTGGGACAATCCGCAAGATCTTCTTCAAGCGCTTCTGCAATCTCTTCGACTCGATCGCAATCGTATGTGTCTGTGCAATCGTCGTTTGAAGCATACTTCATATTACAACTCGACCCAGCATTCCCGTTACTTTTCTCACCATGCATTGTCCAACATGTATAACTTCTATCAATTCCAAACCGTAGTAAATGGGATCCCAACTGTTTCCCGTCAACCTTATCCCCATAACAGCAACCCAAGCAAGGACAGGGCATTCGAAGCGGGTCTTCGGAGTGCTTAACCGCAAACTCAACGAATTCCCATACCCCTTTCTCGTACTCTTTCGACAATCGGTTTGATCTCATCCATGTCTTATCCATGACTTAATTAAGCTAAACAAATGCTTCTTGGTTTCTCTATCAGGTACTAAGGAATTCTGTCAAGATAATAAATAGCTATCATCATAATAGAATACCTAATCAGAATACCCGATTTCTTAAAGAAGACATTACCTTATTTCAAGGTAATATAAGTCCACAAACCAAAAAACTGGTTGAGAGACACTAAATTGATATTAAATAGAACTATAAACAAATAAGTATATTAATTTTTTTTAAATAGTAAAATTCAAGAGATAGTTTTTCTTTTTTGCACCAACTACTTAACATCTTAAAAACAAATAAGTATATTAATTTTTTTTAAATATAACTATTTCTACGATTTTAATGCTATGAAATAGCTACAATGAATCATTTTTCGTCTTTATGTAATTTGAACATTTTTAGAACATAAATAGAATATTATCTCATCATTTTAAATTTTAAGATTATCAACAATGTTTGTACTATTTGTTTAGATTCATGTTTCACTTGCCAAAATTAAGATTACCAACAATGTTTGTTCATCATAAAAAAAAAATCCACTCATAAAAACAAGTAGTCTACGTTTCAAAATACCATGTGTGGACCGTCCTTTCGGGCCATACCCCTCCGTGGGTGGGATACGTGAACTGACTCTTTTTTGTCGATCGGACGCTTTCGCGTCACTTTTGAAAAAGTTTACAGAGTCGCCACCGACCTTTTATTTTATCCAATGAAGGAAAGGTTTATAAAAGAAACAGAAAAAAGACCTTTGAGAGATTCTGGGTAAGGGGGTAGGTTATACAAAGGGAAGGTGTTAGCACCCTTTGTATCCATGGTTATCCATGGGCTCTTTAGTTTGCTTAGCTCATTTGCTTTACTTTTCAATTGATTCGGAATGCTTTACCTGTGTTTTTGAAATACCTTTGCAAATAGAATTTGTAATGATCCTTGTGCGGATATATACAAATGCTTGTTTATCTTTCGAAAGATGTTTTGAAAAGATCGTTAATTTTGTAATGATCCGTGTTTGGATGTATACAAAATATTGTCTTTTGGAAAATTCGTTTTAAAAAAACAACAGTGTATGAGAATTTTGTTTGTTTTGATTTTGAGCAAGCAAACTAGGAGGTCTACCCTGAGTTAGGAGGTCTTTATCCTTGTTCCCTTTAAAAATCTATCCATTCGTCGGATATAAACAAAAGGTTCGATTTTGTACTCGAAACAGTAGAAATGTAACTTTGATTTTGAAAAGAGTGAAAAGGGGTTACCCTAGGAGGTGCAAATGTGATTGTGATTGAATTCAGATATTTATCTTTGAAGTTAGTGATCTGACAGTTCAGTTTTATCTTTGACATACACGCAGTTTATATGGGTGCTGGAAATTAAAATGCGGAAATGTAAAGTGCAGAAAGTAAATCTACGCTATTACATCGATTGTGCGGGAAATGTAAACTAGCCTATTTACATGAATTTGACATCCTATACATTTATCTAGGAATTTTAAATTGCAAGAAATAAAAGGCATATTTTTGTATTTTTGTGATTTATTTTAAATATAATTAATGCATTATTAATTAATTTAAAATAAAGAAAAGATGGAAATATGATTAAACCTAGCAAATAAGTTTAAAAATATGTACAAAATGTTTGTTAATTGATTTTAGAACAAAACTAATTTTTTTGGAATTTTTGAAATTTGTTTTTGGATATTTTAAGTTAATCAAAACATAATTATGCAAATAATTACACAAATAATTAAAACTTAAAGAGAAAATTATCCTAAATATGTACAAAATTAGTTTATGATATATAAACAATATTTAACACAAAGAACAATTTTTTTTTTTGATTTTTTGACTAATTAAAATAATTAATAAGCAAATATACAAATACATACTAATTAATTATGAAAAATATTGAAATTTTGAAGAAAAATAAAATATTTTTGTTTCATAAAATAATATATTATTTTAGAAGTTTAAAATATTTTTTTGTGGAATTTTTTGGAAGTTTTTAACTATTTTTAATTAATTTATCAAAGAAACTAAAATAAAAATAGAAAATAAAATTAAAAATATAAGGATACTGATCTGGTGTGGCAATTAATGAAGGAGCATGGTGAGCTTGCATGTGTGAGGCGTTGGATTGGCTTTGAGATTGATCCAAGGGCACAGATTTGTAGGTGCATGGTATGATGGTGTACACTGAATCCAAGGGGATTCAAAGTCTTTGCAGGGGCCCACGCTGGATTGACCAGTGAATAAGATTTGAGGGAAGGGCCACCTTGGCGCGCTGAAAAGTCAGACGAACCACGCTTGGACGCGTGGTCGTCTTCAACCTCCAGAAGTGAGGTTTTCAGCTTCAAATAGCGGGGGTTTTAAACCTCCCCTATTTGGACGTTAAAATTCCAGTTTTTTAACAACCTATGAACCTGCAAAAAATACGAGTTAGCAATAGAAACAAGTGACCCAGATCCACTAATTAGAGTGTCCTGAATCCAGATATGTCATTTGTTTTAAGGTTTGAAGCTCCTAGCTATGGATACGAAGAAGATGAAGCTTAAACACTCATGGACTCGTTTTAATGGTGGAGCCTAATCCTCACGTTGGAACACTCATGCTAAGGCCCAGATCACACATATAGGTCCCCATAAGGATGTTAGGGTGGTTAGTTTGCAGTGAAATTAGTTGCATATACAAAAACGAAAATAAAACTCATATGTACATGAAGAGCTTTAAGTGCTTTATACGACTCTCATATGTCTATATTTAGAGCTCAATCTTACTCTATAATGTTTGAGGAGATGATTAGAAGTGTTTATTGGTATTGATATTGATTGGAAATTTGAATTTGAAAATTACAAAGTATATGCAAATTTTGAGAATTTTTGTGATATTTCTTGCTATACTCTTGCCCTATTTCGTGTGTCCCTCTTCGTCTGTCCTTTTGCTGAAGTATGATGCTTCTTTTATAGCCCAAAGTTGCTTGGAACTCAAGCTAAGAAGCTTTGTTGTCTTTGTTGAAAGTTTGATTTTTAAAATATTAAAAATCTTTGAATTGTTGACCAAGCTTGACTCCATTCAATGCTCTTGTCTTGCTCTTCAATTCTTGCAGAAAAAATGAAGATTCCTTGAAGTGAGTCATACTTGGAGGCCAAGCAACCATTATCCATGCATTTTCCTTTTAATTTTAATCTTAAAGTAAGATAAAATTATGCAAAAAATGGCCAATAAAGATGTGGGCTTTGTCTTGGTCGTGGGAGGC